>NC_041052.1:42798674-42853674 GCF_900634775.1 Gouania willdenowi
TTTACCATGGCATCCCATTGGTCGGTCTGCCTCTCATGTTTGACCAAGCCGATAACTTCTCCAGGATGAAAGCAAGAGGCGTGGCCAAGGTTTTGGACATTTCAACCGTGAACACAGATATCTTCTTAGAGGCCCTGAAGGAGGTTCTTCATGAACCGTCCTATAGGGAGAAGATGAAGGAACTGTCCAGTCTGCACAGAGACCAACCAATGAAACCATTGGACCACGCTGTGTTCTGGATTGAGTTTGTAATGAGACACAAAGGAGCAGCACATCTACGGACAGAATCATATAAAATGTCTATGATCCAGTACTACTCAATAGATGTGCTTCTGTTTCTGCTCACACTTGTTTTATTTGTCATCACAGTTTCTGTTTATGCTTTAAAGCTTCTCTGGCAGATGATATTTTATAGACGCAAAGCAAAAAAGGAATGATTGCTTTAGCATCTTTACATAGTTATCTACAGAACCACCTGACTGTGATATATTATATATACATGTACACATATCAACTCTTTATGTAATTATGTAAATGTGTTAGTAAAAATGTTTCACATGTACTTCTGGACTGACCAGAGGTTGTAATAAATGTGTCTTTGATGCACACACTATATATTGTACTCAACCAATCATAAGAGTAGAAGTTTTTATGTCACAGAAGGTGTTTCAGCTTTACCATCTTTGTAGTGTAGTGTTATATTAAATAACAGTACGCCGTAAGAGTGTAAGAAAAAACTCATTGATAGATATTGCAGTATTTCACACAAGATTATCAAATCAATCCAAAAATGTTTTGATTTTTTTTTTTGTCAAGTTTATTTTAACTAAAAAAGCCTTTAATTGTGCCAGTCTGCATAGCACGTAAGCTAGGCGTCAGTGAACGCACCACCAGACCTTTTTAAACTACCTCACTCCTCAATGCATTTAGTTTCATAAAACATGCTGAACAAACATACTGATAGATGATGTGGTTAATTATGTTTTACCTTCTCAGAACAACAAAATAATCTACGGGTGAAGCTAAAAAAAAACTACACATTGGTCTCCACTAGCACACACTGAATATATCATAACAATAATAAAATAATCACTAGGTGGAAGCCACAGAACTAGAAGTAAAAGGGAGGTGTTTGTTCCAAAGAAGTACCGTTCACATTCACTCAATGTTTAAAGGTCATCATATGGTGCAGAACCTTCTGAGTTCCATTCCCTACAGCGTCTGAACTGAGAGTAAAACCCCTCTTTATTTAGTCCAGTTCACCTCTACAGGTGGAGCTGATCTCTGATAGACATGGTGACATTTGTCTCTAACAGTGGTTAGTTTTTATAAAGAATTTAACAACTTAACAGAATCACAATCTGTTGTAGAAGCAAAAGTTAAACTTTTTAGAAAAATGTAATTTGACACTTTGATAAATACCACTTGTTCTTGTCTTGGTGCTTGAGTCACAGTTACCATTTACCTGTTCTCACAAGTTTAAAAAAGAACATTTAATAAATCGTGTTTCAAACAATTTTGTACTTGTGTCAAAATTTAATTTCACCACCGTGGTACTGTCCGTCCTCACCAGGACATGATGTCGCCCGAGAGACGGGAGGAAGTGGATCAGCGAGAGGAACGCCGCTGACACCTGGCCTCACACACTCCACCCCGACCCGTCAGGCTGGTGTCCGTGGAGATCACTTTCCTGGACGTAATGGTCCCCATGGGTAAACCCTAACCCCCCACACTCCGGCGTAACCAGCACCCTCCGTGTGCCATGAAACAACACGAGGCCCGCCCTGAACGTGTCCACCCGCTACGCCGACAGGAGCACGGTAAGAGGCACTGAGTCCCAGAAAGACAATGTGTAGGGGACAACGTGCTCTTTTCCACATTTATCACGAATCGTAGATCAGATAAGTGACGTAACAGAATGCGTGCGTCTACTGTTGCCTCCGATTCAGATTGCGCCAAAAGCAGCCAATCATCCAAACAGGTGGCAAAGCGGATGCCCCGCCTCCTCAGCAGGGCTATTGCAGCCTTCGTGCATCGCACGAGCACACTCGGGCTCAGTGAGAGGTCGAAGGGGTCACATGGTATTCATAGCATATCCCCCGGAAAGCAAACCTCATGTACATTCTGTACATATCGGATATATCAGCGATATATCGTCGTTTACAATATATCGTCAAAAACATTCTCACCAGTAAGAATTTGTCATCCCACGATACAAATGGTAAATGGACATGATTTATATAGAGCTTTATCACCACTGAAACAGTCTCAAAGCTCTTTACATATCAGCTCATTCACACACACACACACATTCACACACCAGTGGGACAGGACTGACATGCAAGGCGCTAGTCGACCACTGGGAGCAACTTAGGGTTCAGTGTCTTGCCCAAGGACACTTCGACACATACTGGGATCGAATCCCCAACCTCTCGATCAGAAGACGACCCACTACCACCTGAGCCACGGTCGCCCTACAAATAAATGCTCATGTCAAAAATGAGCGAGGGCCGCGGGCCATTTGTCCCTCAATTTAGCCAAGAACGCCCCTAAAAACGTATTATTCTCTGGAGCAGAACGCTGTTTATACTGTAAATACCTGGAGTAAAACCCACTATGGGACAGTGTGGGTGGAACGATTGAGACCTCCTGTAATATGTGCATCTCATAGTGAGACATCTCATGAAATATTATGAAATAGAACAATTATTTTACAAAAAATGCACAAAAACACAACAGAAAGATACAAAAAAAACATAATGACTCCAAAAACACACATTACAGAAAAATGCCCCAAAATGAAAAAAATATAAACATGAGTAAAATAACAAACACATTTATCATATTCATGTATCATAGAATTAAACCAGATAAATCACACACTATTGTATTTTACTTTATAACACAGAGTACAGTATGTACACCTCTATGTACATCCAACCTTCAAACACATACTCATTTGGCCATAGTTGACAACTGTACTTAAGCTCCTCCCACTATATGAGTACATATTTCTGACAAACACTGTAATAGTTGAAATAAATTCAAAATGTGGAAAAACATGTATTTTTCACACATTAACTGTTGAAGAATAATGGAAGTGTTTTAATTCAACTATATTTATATAGAACAAAATTTACTTTCCAGGATTCAAAAATAAGAAGTTACTTATTAGAGTTAAATATTGCTGTACATGATAATGTTTTAATGTTAAATTATAATCTCTAAATGTTTATTTTTAATGGAACATTGTGAGAAATGTTTTTAAGTGTTGCAGTATGTTATATACAGTATAATATGATATATTTTTAAAAACGCAAGGATGGATTTTCATAAAATGACATAATTGTTACATTTGTCAAATGTTACATGTTATATAATTAGTTAAAAGTTGTTGGTTTGTAGCTTGTGAAATAGGAAGATTATTATTTTCTATGAATTGTAATGAAAATAAAACTACATAAACTAGAAGTGTTTCATGTTGAAACTTAAACATTTCCTACTTGTTTAAGTTAATGCTATGGCCTTCCTTATTATATTAACCTCTAATAAATGAAAGTGTGAACATTTAGTAATGAATTAGTGCTTTTCTAACTGGTAGCCCTTCAGATGATTCAGTATCTGTGGAGTAACCACAGTTTGAGAAACATCAGTGAGCCCTGGTTTAGCTTATTAACAAGAGGCAAAAATAGAGCAGATGTTTAAGACAAATGATATAAAAAGGAAAAAGACAGGAGATGAACACACATACCTGACTGTGGTGACTGTGGTCCTGATTCACACACGTCCTCATGTCCTCTGACTGGGTGGGGAGCGTAGGGTGGGGAGCGTAGGGTGGGGTGGGGGGAGATGGCTGTGTGTGGTGCAGCTGCTGAGAGGCGTGGCTTTGAGAGAGTTTGTTTGTTTGTTTGTTTGTTTGTTTGTTCATCTCTGACCAACTCTTGTTCTTTCACTATTTTCCTGGTGAATGTGTTTTTATAATATGTTGATTATGAAAGATAAACAGAGTCAGCAACTATATTATAGAGGAAGGATCAATAAATCACAGTTTATACATTAAACCATCATTAGATTTACCAACAAAATATGTTTTTTTTTCTACAATGACTTTATGATCTTGTTTGTTATATTATATTACAAATACAGAGTAGTTAGGATTAGTCACACAATGCATTTTATTTGAACTACATTCATATTTGAGAAAGGTTAATATAGGATACAGTTATTTGCTATATTTTGTGTGTATTTCAAAAATAATTATTAAAAAAAATTAAAGATAAGATTTTAATCAATGTTTAACTACTTTTTTTTTTTACCAATTACTAGACATTTCAGACAACCCCATTTTACTTCCAGCCGACCTCACATGACGCCCCAACCCCAAGGTTGAAAAACACTGTTTAGATTAATCATCTGATATTACAATAAGCTGCTGTCATAAATCAACTTAAAGTTTTCATTCATAATGTTCCATGTTTGCAACAATCAACTGTAATTGTACTGAGGTTCAGATGTATCATATTATAATAATTACTGATTATCACAACAGAAATACAGTTATTTTAATGTTTTAACATGCTACAAAGAAAATATGTTCAATATTAAACCTGATGACTTTATCTCACAAACACATTTTGAATTTAACTCGTGCAACCAGACAAATAGGAAGTCCTAATAAAAAATGTTTTATTAATAAAGCTCTTTCAGATTTTGACACAAATGAAACCACTTAAAAGTATTTGATGTCAATTGTCTTGTTTTGCATCTTGGAATGGTGCATTTGTGACGATAGCGATGAAATATTATTCACCCTGACATTCTGGGGGCAGAATTTACACTAAGCTGTTTTAAAAAAGGTGTTAAATCATGATATCAGGGAGTTTATTTACAAATCACCAGAACCCAGTGAAGCAAAAACAGATGTTGATGTCAGTGCAAAGAGTTTTTCATTGTATATATTAACGTTCAGTCCCCTGTTATCTATTAGAATTTAAAAACTTTTACATTTTTATGTTTTTTAAATAAAATCATCCTAAAGTAGTGTTTAACCTTGCTAGTTACTGTTTCATAGAAACTGGTGAGTTTGGTTGAGCTTTAAACAGTGAACAATGATGGAGTGAAACAGAACGAGATAAAGCAGCGACTGTGATGCTTTACAAACACTCATTTATTACAGCTCAGCACATCCTGTTTATCTGGACAACAACACACAAAGAAACCAGGAAGAAATGGTCACTTGTAGCATTTACAAAAAACGTCTTGTTTTCACCATCACCCTCTGCAGAAATATATATTATATATTCTGTTCACACGTTCAACCAACGACACTGTAAGTCTGTGACAACATTTCATCATTTATGGAAATGTTTTAGTTTTTCTGTGTGATATAGTATATTTCCTTTATATATATATATATATAATTTTTTTATTGTGAACAGATAGTCCAAATATAATGACATTACATCTTTCAGTTCCAATTTTTAAAAAATGTATACAGTATCAAAAAATAACATATGTGCATATATAGTTGTATAATAATAAAGTAAATAATCAAACAAGAAATAAACAACATTGTTTCAATTTTTCAGTACTTTAGGGATACGTTGGTTCATCTTCAAACTGATTACAGTGTTGAAATAAACCTCCATTTTCTAATGTAAAGATTTACAGTATGTAAGATCATGCATAATGATCAGATGTAGGTTTTTCACACACACACACACACATATATATATATATATATATATATATATATATATATATATATATATATATATATAAGGGAAGAGGAATGATATATTTGCAAATAGTATTTTTCTCCATTTGAAATACTTTCTGCATGACTGCTATAGTGTATAAACATATACTGTAGAATGTAACTGAAGATAATGTACATGTAGACCTATACTGCTGCTTTAACACTCATCACTCCTGTATTGATGATGTAACATCTGAATCTGACATTCCGTACATAGTTAGGTGTAATAAAATTCCTTGAACTTTATGATTTTCCTAAGAATACCAGGAACGTCACATGGACAGATTGTTGTTAATAACAGGAATGAAGAACTGGGACTTTGAAAATAGTGGTGAGCCAAACATTTAGATGTTGAATATCTATCTTATTAAAAACACCTTAAAACAAGGAAGTCTACGCTTCCATTGGAACCATGAGATGAACCTACAGTAAAAAACATTCATTCATAGAGTAGAGCTTAATGTCCCAGTTTATTAAACATGTCAATCATCACCAGAGCTTTTTATTTCATCTACTGCTTTTAAAATGCTTCTTATTCCTAAGGTTACATAGTGTATTATAGTGTGTACTTTGAGTTAATGTCCCTTTAAACCACTGGTTCTCAACCTGGGTTCCACTGAACCACAGGGGTTTGCTGAGTCAGTCTATGCTATAAATCTAGATTAGCTCTTATCTTCTGGGATTTAATCAGTGTGTGCTGGACAACAAAGCTGGCTGGAGCTTAATCACTATGGTAACTAATGCTGAACTCTAACCTGGTCATGACCAGGTTTGGCTCTGCCTTAGATGTTAACAAGTCCTAAAGCCCCGCCTCCTGACCAATCAGATCTCTTAGAAAACGACCTGCCCATTGATAGATGATCCTGGTTGGTGCAGATCTGACAGATGAGTTTATAAAGAAGATTATTATTATAAATGAATCCTTTCATTTACTGATGACATCATTTAGGAAAGATATAGATTAATATCTGATAGACTGATCTACAGTCAGCTGATGAAGCCTGTGTGTTGATCTGTGTGCACGGACATTCATTCATTCATTCATTCATTCATTCATTAATACTCTGGGGCTGACATTATCAACACAAACATACAGTAAACAATGTGTTCTCATCCCAGTGTGTGATAAATAGATCTACATGAATAGAAACACGTGTGTGATGTAATAAAGTTTAACTGCAGAGTTTAACAGTATCAGCAGCTTCCTGTCTGAGTTCTATTATTACTGTTTTTTCTGTAACAACAGGTTGTTTTTGGTCTGAATTATGGATTTTAATTATTATAATTTTAAACTTCATCAACCTGGTCAGGACCAAGTTTTGAAGTGGATCTGATCAGTATTGAAGCTCCGCCTCCTGGTGCAGTGCACTAATTCACTGTTGCTCTTCACTGTCATCATGGATTTATATTAATTATATTTATTTAAGATCATAAACTGTTTCTTCATTTATTGTAAAGACACTCAGTCTGATAGGCTCTTCATTGATTGGTCAGACGCTGCAGTCTCCACCCCTTTCACAGCGACGCTGTAATCACTTAGCTTACATTAGCGTGTTGTGATTGACGTTGGTAGTACAGCTCATGTCTGAGGGAATGTTTGGTTAGCTAGCTAACGTAGATTAATCTAATCTAGATTCATAGTATAAACCCCTAGTAGTTCATTAAAAGAGAAATGATGATAACAATGTTAAATATTATGTTTGTCCCTGTTGGTGTTATTTGAGTTTTTCTGTGGGTTCTGGTTTATTTCATTCTGTGTAGTTTTGTTTTCTAGTTCCTGTTTCATGTTTTGTTAAATCGTGTTTATGTCTCCTCCTCCCAGTGATGTCACTGTCTGTGTTTGGGCTGTGAGTGATTAGTTCCCTCCTGTTTTACACTTCCTGATCAATAGCATTCTGTAGTTAGCAATGCAGCCAACACATCTACTGTTGTTATCTATTTACATGTGTTTCCTGACCTGTAATAAATCATTTATGTGGTTTATTCCTCTAAGGCTGCACCAAGTATTATTCAGCTAAACATTTTGTTTAAGCTAATTAAGCAGCTCTCCTTAGTGTCCTAGTCTTTTTATACATTTATATCACACATTTATGGTGACCCAAAGTTTGTTTGTTATTCTGCGTTACTAACACAGAGTAGCCAGTATTAGTAACAATAACCACCATATTGTTATACTGCATTTCATTTGAACTAGATTTATATTCTAGTTATCTAGTGTTTTATTGTTTATTGCATTGCATTGTTTTTACTTCTTGTTTACGCACTGCATCTTTATTCTTGTAAAGCATCTTTGAGCATTATTATTATTATTATTATTATTATTATTATTATTATTATTATTATGTTTGATAAAGTGAAAGTATAGAATACAGTTGCTGTGTGGTGTTTTCATATGAAAAAATAATGCTTAAAATTGAGAAAGTAAATAATTTCTGCCTCATAATGCACTGTATGTTTATTTCTGTAATACTAAGTATTGTTTTTTAATTGAGCAAAAATAAATACATAAAAATAAAATGAATAAATAATAATTTAAAATGAAGTATACATTATATATATATATATATAATTTTATTTTAGTTTTTTAATATCAGTAACTCCAGGATCTTCACTTTAAAATCCCATCCATTTCTGTAGGATGGTAAAAACTGGAGGATTTTAGAAAAATAAACATTTCTCACATTGATATAGTTAAAATCCCTTACTGCACACACTACTTACTGTATACATTTATTGTTTTATTCAAAGCAGGAAATACATTCTGCAATCACTTTACTCAAACATTTGAGTAAATTCTGTTTAAAATTCTGGGTGTAAATGTAATAAAATCAGCCAAGTCTCCCCCATGTATTAATGTATAACTAATGAAAATAAACATAACTAAATGGATTAAAAACTAGATTGTGTAACACAACATATCTCATATTTACTTCATTCTTTGCACAGATACAATGAGAGCATAGTTCATAGTGAGAAGTTAATTCAACTTAAAGATCAAACTTTAAAAACAGTTTTTGTGTGAAGAGTTAGTTAAATGTGAACTAATATAATCACAGGTTTATTGATTATGGACTGATTGATTATGGACTGATTGATAAATCCCCTCTTTAGATAAAGAGTTTCTTGAACTTGGGCTTGAACATCTCCAGCCCAGGGCTGTTCTTCATCTTCTGGGCCATGCCCCCCATGTTGAGGATCTTCTGATGGGCTTCATCAAACACCTTCTCACCAACTGCCTTCTTCACTCGTTCCTTCCAGGCTGTTAGTTTAGGACGTCCTTCAAACACATCCAGGCCACTCCCAACAGGCTACGAAAACATCATATTACATTAACTTATATTTATAGTTAGTCACATAATACATTTATGAAGTCACATACATTTAGGAAGATTATTTTTGTTTACTGAATAAATGTCATTTCTGTCATTATATTTGATCAAACATATGGAAATTCATATTTTTAACTTTCATTAAATTGATTAAATTGTGTTTATTCTGAAGTAATGGGCAGTGTATAAACAATCTGGAAATATTAACAAACCCTAATCACTATGAACTCTGTTAAAAAAAAAAAAAAAAAAAAAACATAAAATAATAATTGTCTTTCTACACAAAGACAACATTTACCCCAAAATGAAATGTATATTTATTTATCACTCAAAGATCAGAAGCCTCATTTATAAAGCTTGCTTACGCTAAAAATAGGGCTTAAAAAGTGGCGTTCTCCACTTTTTAAATTGTGATTTATAAAAATAAGTGTTTTTATATCTGTGTGGTTGACCACACAGATATAAAAACACTTATTTTTATAAAAACATATAAAACATATAAAGGTGTTTACCTGCATGATCTCAGCTAAAGCCACAACATCAGCCAGAGAGATGGAGTCACCAACGATGAACGCCTTGTTCTGGAGGAACTTTTCCTCCAGCAGATAAAGAGACTCGTTCAGATCTTCTACAGCCACAGACATCTTCTCCTCTGGGACTTCAACATCCATCAGGATGGGATAGAAAACCTGCTCACAGACAATCAGGTGTTTCATACTGTAAATATTCATTCATTATTCATTTCTCACTTTAAACTTTCAAGTCCCACCTGCTCCCATTGCCCCCAAATAATCCTGACAAATAACACATTTCATTCATATTTAGTAAACTAACAGAATTCAGTAACATCATGTTTCATCAACAATTGGGTGGATGGATGGATGATGGATGGATGATGGATGGATGGATGGATGGGTGGATGGATGGATGGATGGATGGGTGGATGGATGGATGGATGGATGGATGGATGGATGGATGGATGGATGGATGGATGGGTGGGTGGATGGATGGATGGATGGATGGATGGATGGATGATGGATGGATGGATGGATGGATAACCAAACATTGTTTACAATCTGTGCCAAGAAACGTAAGAAAACAAAAAGGAAATTCAGTGCATGTTTGAAATGATCTAACAGGAAAAATAACATCATATTTTATAATTCAACTAACATAATTCATAAATCAATCAAATCTCAAAAACTAAATTAAACTAATCACCAGCATGAAAACAAATGTAAAAGTCAAAAATACAGGAAATAATGAAACAGTTTTAATATAACAGTATACTGTTGTGTGCTCATTGTTTGGAATAAGAATATTTCTTAATAATTTTCTCAGTTATTTCTTCCTTTTTCCCCACATCCCACCGTGAGCATCACACACCCTCATCTGGTACATCCTGGACCCGTGGGCTCTGAGGTTCTGATGCTGCCATGACAGATATTCATGAACACGTGCTCTCTGCTGCAGGTCAGATGGATACCAGTGATCTGCTACTGTAGAACAATATTTCTCCACCATGTACTGGAGGATAGCAACGCTGCACAGCACAAACAGAGAGAGGAGCAATAATAATAATAATTATAATATCAGTGGGGATGGTGCTTGGGTTGTGATTTATTTATTTAGTTACATTACAAACACACACAGCTCCTTATTACTGGCCCATAAAGATCAAACTAAAAGAAATAAATACCTTTTAAACCATCGTATCTACAGAACATTAACATTAACTGTGGAGGATTAAATCAACATTTGATTATAAAGCTCAAAAAGTTTATTCTAAAAATATCTGAATAAAATAAAGTGTAGGTAGTGTAAAAGTGTAACATTGTAACACCATAATGGACCCTAAAGGTTTATTAAATCACTGCTCTTTCTTTTTAAGATTAATGAACCTAATATATAATAATATATAATATATATAATCGTTGTTTTAAAGTCCGTCCTAATCCCTTTATAGGATCCACATGGAGCAGGAACTGTTTTACCTTTCAGTCAGAACAAAGTTTCCATCCTTCATAACAGGAACCTTCTTCACCAGGCTGAGTTTAGCAAAGTCCTCACTGTACTGCTGTCCTGTGACGCATGAAACACATTATTACATGATGTTGAATTCATTTAAACAAAGAAAAGAAAGAAAGAAAGAAAGAAAGACTGCGTCCTAATATTCCCTCTCCTATCTCCTTTCCTATCTCCTTTCCTATCTCCTCTCCTATCTCCTTTCCTATCTCCTTTCCTATCTCCTTTCCTATCTCCTCTCCTATCTCCTTTCCTATCTCCTTTCCTATCTCCTTTCCTATCTCCTCTCCTATCTCCTTTCCTATCTCCTTTCCTATCCACTGTTTATGTGGCGGCCATGATAAAGAGTGTCCAACTTCTCTTTAAGCTCAGGAAAGGAGGCTCAATGCTTCCTTTATAACTTCCTTTAGTCTAGGAAACACTGATACATCCTTTACCAAAGGAGACGAGATAATGATGACCCACAATTCCTTGCTGCAACAACATTTAAAGGGACGCACACACTCGAGTGCTGACGGTAACAGAGATCATGTAAGTTACTAATGCAATAATATGAAAAACTTTAAATAAATAATCTAAAACCCTAATATTATATATAGTACAGACATATTATCAGATTAAAACTGACATAAAACAGACAGTCTGTGGTTCTAAAAAAATGATCAGACATTTTTATCCACATGATGTTTTATTAATCATAATTCATATTAGTGAGTAGAAGGTGAGTGTGATCAACCATTCTCACTGTGACGTTTTTTAGTTTACCTTTAGTTTCTCGTAGCCATGGTAACCTCTTTTCCTTTGATCTACATTAAAACCTGTGATTTATGACATTATGTCAGTGGAAAGTGTTAAATATTAGCTTTTAGTTTATTTTAGGAAATGTGGAGTTTTTTCACCATGACAGACGTCACTGACCTTCACAGCGTCAGATTATTACATCACCTAGTGGGAGTGTGTCTGATTGTCAAAACAAACGTGATGGCCTTTTCCTAACACCTTTCCTTAACCCTGTGATGTCATCCACAGGGTTAAGGAAAAGTGGATAGGAAAGGAGATAGGAGGGATTATTTGGAAAGGAATGACTGTTAAAAGCAGAACCTGTAAGTTTAGACTTCATTCTTTCACACATACGTCTCTTACAATAACTACAGTTTTATTCTTGCAGAAAATAAATAAATGTATTTATTTTATTGCTTGATTGTGAAATAAAATAAAATAAAGACATTTGTGACACACGTAGACGAACAGGCTGATGTGAATGTTCTCCACACATGAATATAATAAGAGTTCATCATGTTTCTCTACAGAATAAAAGCTGTGGTAGATCAGGAGAGCTTTAAAACAGGTTCACAACCTTTTTTGGGTCGTGACCCCATTTTGATATCATATTTATTAAAGTACAGACTAGCCAGGATTGTGCACCACCTCAGATGTTTTTATACTGCATTTTATTTGATAAAGTTTATGTATAACATAGAGCTATTTGATATTTATTGTGTGTGATCTGTATTTGTAAAAGATTATTATTATATGTTTTTTTTTAACAAACTACTAGACATTTCAGGGACCGATTTCAACCCGACCGACCCCCAAGGATGAAAAACACTGATACCCATCCCTTCAATTGTTCTACCCTGACTTCCTCTTCCCTGTTCCCCTCCCCTCCCCCAGGTGTAACACTGCTCTCTCTTTTTATTTTCTCCCTATAATAAAGTGTTTCTTACACTTCCTTAGGTGTGATGTCACAGTTATACAATAAAATACATTCATTTATTTAACTACAATAATATAACATGCATTATTGTCTTTTTGTGGTGTTGACCTTTGACATCATGTGTAGACAAAGTGAAAAAAAACAAACAGAAACAAAACAAAAACACTGATACACTCAGTCCTGTCCTATGATTACAGTTATAATAAGATTACAGTAAACTGTAAGTAATCAGTGGTGTAAGCTGATCAGTCAATAAGCGATATAAAGATAATTCTATACCTTCAAGCAGCTCCACATTCTTCAGCTCAAAGGGAATTCCCAGAGCTTTAGCCACCATGAAAACTGAACGACAGGGCTGGGAAAACAGCTCCACATACAGCTCCATGGTTCCACTGTGTGTGTGTGTGTGTGTGTGTGTGTGTGTGTGGGAGTGTGTTCCTCTACAGAGAAAACAACAGTCAGACTGTGCTCATAGCTCCTCCCACTGTCCTGTTGGGTTCAACCCAATAACTTTTTCTCCAGCTCACGTTGATCCAAAGTTCTGCTACATCTGGACCTCAGTGTGTCTCTCTCACACACACACACACACACACACACACACACACACACACACACACACACACGCACACACACACACACACACACACACACACACACACACACACACACACACACACACACACACACACACACACACACACACACACTAACAGCAGGGATCCACGTTACATTTTACTGCCCACCTGCAAAGGTGGAAGTAACAAATTACTCACGTTACTGTAACTGAGTTGCTTTTTTTTTTTTTTCTGACACACCTTTTATTTTCTACAGATGTCTGTGGAAAATAAAGGAAGTTGTGTCTCTAACTTTTTTAAGTTTCTATATGTTTATATCTATTTCTTATATCTTATTTTATATCTATATTACTGTACACAAGGGACCCGTACCAAGATTTATTACCAACAATAAACAAAAGTAACTAGTAACTTTTATTTGTACTTGAGTAGATTTATCAGTACTTTTTACACCTCTGCCTACCTGTTACACTGGCTGCTGAATTCTATAATTTATCAGCCACTATTAAAGCTTTGATGTTAACAGTTACAGTGCAAAGCTGAAAAACACATTGTACTTACTTTCTCTACGTATAAATAGCAGATATTTAGTAAGTATGTGATACCAATGAATAACTACTGGGGTTTAAGGGTCACCTACTACCAGGATGTGAACTGATAGAAGAGATGAATAAACCAGACTTGGAAAACTTGAGGCCACAGGCAGTATTTAGTGTGGCCCCCAAAATAAATACCTCGCGAGAAAAAACACACAATTTCTTCAAAAACACACAAAATATATCAAATGTGAGGGAAAAATACAAAATTACAACAAAAACACACAAAAACCCCAGAAACATAAAAAATGACTCAAAAAATGCAGAATGACAACAAAAACACAGATAATGCATAATAAGAATACAAAACAATAAATATATATATATACAAAATACAACAATTTCATTGGTTGAAATGCAATCATTTCAACCAATGAAATGCTGCTGCTCCAACTTTTTCACTGGGCTCTAGGTGGGGTACACCCTGAACAGGGCTCCACTCCATCACATGGTAACACACACACAAACACTCACACTTATTCTAAATGCTGACATGATTGTTGATAATGTAACCCTCACATCACACACATTTTTGTAGCCCCCACTGATCCACCATCTCTGAAATAGAAAAAGTGGTTACAAATGTTTAGAAGTTTAGAAATCTATATTAAATATATATCAATCGATATATCAATATTTCGCTGCAAATACAGAAATTTATAATAAACCTACTTGACATTTTTTCATATGGTCAACCACTGAACTCACACGAAGGAAATAAAAAAATGTTATGAATAAGTCAGCTAAAAGTAAGGAGAAAAGTTACCATGGTTTATCAAAATAACACTAAGTCCTTAGAACTATTACTCATTAACCTCAGCGTCCCAATGTTACACTAGAACTGGATATTAAACACAATGGAAGAGAATCTAACATTAAATGAGATTTATTTTCAGTATTCGCTTTTGTATATTGTCATATTTGTACAGCAGGGGTTGCAATATCACATCTAAATATTATCTGTCATTGGCCATTTCTTTAAAACAGTGACAGAAAAATCTGTTTTTTTACTGATTACAATTCACACCTTTTACCACTTAAATCTACCTAAGGAATGTCTGTGTGTGTGTGTGTGTGTGTGTGTGTGTGTGTGTGTGTGTGTGTGTGTGTGTGTGTGTGTGTGTGTGTGTGTGTGTGTGTGTGTGTGTGTGTGTGTGTGTGTGTGTGCGTGCGTGTGTGTGTGTGTGTGCGTGCGTGCGTGTGTGTGTGTGTGTATGGAGCAAATATCCTCCCGACGCGGTGCGAGTTCGACCTGAAACTTGGTCGACGGGTTCCAAATACCCCGAGTGTGTGTATCTGTTATTTTGGAGTAATTTGGTCATTTCAAAATGTTTATTTTAATTTTATTTCACTTCTGTACGGCCCTGAAATGAAAACTATTCAGCTTTTGTCCACAGAATGTGAGGGGGCGCTAGCGCACCATCTGTATCTATTTCACTGCACAGCTCCTCACACGAGCAAGAGTCACGTGTGCAGCCAGAGCCAATCAGTGCGCACACAGCCAAGCAGACACGGACTGTAAACACAGGAGTGATAGAGAAGAAGATAGTTTAGACCTAAACATAGAGCTATATGAATAGATCATATGAAACCATCAGACACTGGTGAGTCTTTTACAGACACGTTTCCAACCTGTTCAATTCTCCATCTGGTAATCTGTAGATTCTCTGTGGTGCCGTACATGGAAGTTAAGCTCTGACCAATCGGTTCAAAGGTAAAAAATGATTTTTGTTTTTAAAAAAGACAGCCGAATTGTAGATAATACTTTAATTTACTTACTCACTCATGTAGTTTGGAGCTTTACGTTTTGTTTTACGCAGTTTTGTTACTTTTCTGATTGGTGCTACAATGTCTATGGAGTTTGGTTATCAGCGTCTCAAACATTTCCCGGGAACACACACACGGTATTTATTTATTAATAATAAAAATATACAAAATGAGTAAAATAAAACAAAAAACTAAACAATATTTATACAAAAAGTACATAAAATGACTCCAGAATCACTCTATAATGGCAACCAAAAACACTTACACAAAAAATGTACAAAAAGATAACTGAAAGATTAAAAAACACACATAATGACTCCAAAAAACATACATTACAGAAAAATACACCAAACAAAAAAATATCAAAGTGAGTAAAAAAAAAAAACTACAACAAACACATTTATCATGTTCATGTCCCATAGAATTAAACCAAGGAAATCACACACACTATTTTACTTTGCACACCTTGATAACACAGAGTATGTACACCTCTTTGTACATCCAACCTTCAAACACACACTTATTTGGCCATAATTGCCAACTCTACGTAAGCTCCTCCCACTATATGAATACATACTTTCGACGGGCACTTTACTAGCAACCAAAAACAATTATACAAAAAATGCACAAAAACACAACTGAAAGATAAAAAAAAATTACACATGACTCCAAAAAACATACATTACAGAAAAATACAACAAAAATATGAAAATGACTCAAAATACACAAAACTAAATATTTATACAAAAATACACAAAATGACTCCAAAATCACATTACAATGACAACAAAAAACTATAATTATACAAAAACACAACAGAAAGATACAAAAATACACAAACTGACCCCAAAAAACATACATTACAGAAACATACACCAAACCAAAAAATATAAAAATGAGTGTAAAAAAAAGCAACAAACACATTTATCATGTTCATGTCTCATAGAATTAAACCAGGGAAATCACACACACTGTAATTAATAATAAACCCTTCATAACACTACAGAGTAGAGTATGTACTGTACAGCTCTTTGTACATCCAACCTTCAAACACATATTCATTTGGCCATAATTAACTCTACTGAAGTTCCCACATGAATGCATACTTCTGACGGGCACTGTACTAGTTAGAATAGAATAAAATACATCTTTATTGATCCCCAGAGAGGAAATTTACATTTGCAGCAACACATTATAAGAAGAACAAAAATATATACATAGTGCAAAATTTAGGATATACATAAATTAGAAACAACAGCATAAAGAAAGCATTAGACCACCACTGCCTAACAAAAACAAACTGTGGCTGAAAAAATAGCCAAAAAAACCCAAATATATCCTTTGACATGTTAACTTCTGAAGGTGTCTTAGGTGTGGAGAACCTCAGTGATGACATCATTCTCTACTACAGTGTCTGATCATGACCACAATATGATACAAGTATTGATCCAGAGACTGAAAGTGAGTAGAATTCAATGTAACTTAACCTTAAGTTTCAGGGTTTCATCTTCTGCCAATTCCAATAAATGTTGATGAAATTCAGGATCCTCAGACCTTTAGTGATGTCACTGGTCTACTGGATCAAATACTCCTCATTCATCTCTGAGCCTCTCAGACAGGGGTGTCCAAACTATGGGTCACAGAGAATAATGGACAAATATAACAAGTACGGCCCCTAACATAAAACATGTGTTGGTTCTAACACTATATGAGCTGCTTTCACCAAGGCAGGTTATTATACAACAAATAAAGGTTAACCAGGGACGTCCTCATTGAACTTTGTTCAACAATCTGATCAATGATTTTCACCATATTTCACTGATGTATTGATCAGGAAAACCAATCACATCCTTTATATCAGTGAATCTCAGTGACTCAGACTCTGGTTTAATATTTAACAATAATTAAATAAACAAAGTCCAGTGGGAGAAAAGCAACTTTAAATAGTTATTTCTGCACACAGTGTTCACTAGGTTATAAGTGTATCAGTTGTGATACTGCTACAGACACACACACTACAGTGTGACCTTTAACAAAGCACGTGTGCGTCTCTTTAAAGGGTCTTCTAGGTGGGCACCCACCTCCTCCTGGTCTTACAAATAGTGGTTCTATTTCATAATGTTTTGTGAGATGTCTCACTATAGGATACATTCTCCATCTGCAGCCCTCAGAAACATTTATTTATTTATTTATTTATTTTTTTTTTTTTTTTTTTTTTTTTTATTTATTTTTTTTTTAAGGGTAAGAAATACTTTATTAAAGGGAGGATGTAAAAAAAGAGAGGGCAGTGTTACACCAAGGTGAGGGGTTGGAGAGGGGTGGGGAAGTTAACAGGGAAGAGGAATACAAGATAGGAAATGGAATGGGTGGGGAGTAGTCGATAGATTTCAAGTGATGCGATGTGAAATTGTGGTTGTGTATATTGTGCTTATTGTTGAGTTATCAAGCCAGTTTGGTGACTAGTGTGCGGCTTAGGAATAATGGTGGTGGCTGTGAGCAGAGGAAGAAGTGAGTGGAAATTCCATAAAACAGGTATTTGGGAACCACGTGTCTGTGGTTGAGCCCAGTATGAGTGTTATCCCACAGCCCAAGGCCAGTGCATCCATGACAAATGTATTTCCAAGAACCGCCACTGCAAAACCCACGAGCCGCCCCCGGGCCCCGGAAGCAGCCAGGCCAGCAGCAAGAGCGGGCAACCCGGGGGCCCCCGGCGACCACCACACGGCCAAGCAGCCCCCCGAACGCCCCCAAGATCCCAAACCGAGAGGCAACCATCGCCCCCCCATACACACCCGAGAAAGCCCCAAGGAGCCAAGGACCCAGCGCACCACGCCACCAATCCAACCCCCAACCCCCAGACCCCCCACCCCATCCCCCCCCACCCCCCCCACACCCCCGCGCCCAACCCCCCGAGGGGAGGGCCCAGAGAGCTCCCCGCCCGAGACCCCAGCGGAGGAGCCGAAGCCCACGCCCAGCAGACGACCAGAGCCACGCCGAACGGGCAGCCGGCGGGCACCCGCCGCCGGGCCCAGAGCCAGCAGGGACCCGACCCCAGGCCAGAGGGACCCGGAATGAACGCAGCACCAGGAGCAGCCCGCCCAGGGAGGACGACCACACCCCAAGCCGCATAAGGCACCAGGGGGCCGCCGGGAGTCTCCCCGTCGGCCCCCAGGCACCCCAACCTAGCCCCCCATGGCGCCCCAAATCACCTATTGTTGATGTCGCCCGCGCCACGGGCTTTAGTTTTTTTATTTATTTTTTTTTTTTTTAAAAGCCGGGGCCCCCTCCAAGGGCCAAGCCAGACCGCCTTGTGCATCCCCAGCACCCTGCCTCACGGGGGAACTGCCCAAGCAGGGGCCGTACCATTAGGTATGCAAGGGCGCGGCACGCGGCACCCGCCCCGAAAGACCCCCGCCAGGACCGGCCCGGCCAGCCAGCCAATCACCCCGGGCCCCAGGAGCACCCCCCGGGACCAGGACCCCCCAAGGGCAAGTCCCCGGGCCAAGCCCCCCGGGACGCACCCCCCACCCCCGCCCAGGACCCGGCCACAGCCCAGCAGGACCGCACAGCCCCGGACAGCCCAAGGCCAGCAGCCCAGGGCCCGCCGCCCCCCGGGCAGCGCCAGCCATGGAGCAGCGCCACCCACCGGCCCGCGAGCAACCGGCGATCTCCACCGCGGGGACGGAGGCACCCCAAAGGCACACATCAAGTGCGGAACCGCAGCCCCGAGCCAAAGATGCCCCGGACCCACCCACCAGTCCGCAGATGGCAGGACAGACCCACCAGGCGGCCGACAGCAACCTCCACCACCGGAACAGCTAGCGCCGCCCCCCAGTAAACAGCATCGCTCCGAGGCACCTAGCAACCCCGCCCCAACCCCGGTGAGGACACCAGCACACCCCCAGCACACCCACCCCCCAAACCGGCGAGGCAGGCCGCCCCAGGCCCGCACACCGCGGGGCCCGCCCCCAAGGCCACCAGCCGACGAAACAAGCACCAAGCCTCACCCAAGGGGAGGAAGCGTCCCCGCGCTCCACCAGGCCGACACCGCCCGGAAAGACCCCGCAAGGAGAGACCCCAGCAAAGCCCCCCCGAGACCCACCGCCACGCCCGACCACACCATCCTGATGTATTTTCACTCTATGTAGTGGCCCAGCCACCAACAGAGGGGCCAGGCCCCCACCGGAGAGGCCCAAATATGTGAGCCAACCCACCACCCTGTTATGGTGCCTCTCCATTCCCCAATGGAGAGGCACTTCCCTATCCCCTGTGTGAGTGTGTGTGTTCAGTGAATGTATGGGGTGTAATTAAAAGAAGGGGGATGGAGGGGAGCGGTGCTCCCCATCCTACCTCTGTGGATATACGTGTATGTGGTGTAATAGGCCGGAGGGTGTAAGTGAGGGTACACCCTCCGGGGGGTGGCATGTTGAGGTGTGATTAAAATTGGAGGGATTAGTAGGGTAACTAGAGGTGGGAGTGCCGCCCCCACGCCACTACATAGTGACACAGGTGGCGGCCCCCTCCACCCCCAGTCCCACCATCCAGCCCCCCAAGGGTTGGGTATGGGTGTGTGGTGCATATTGTGAATGGGCCAGACCAGCTGGGAGTGAGGTGAAGTGTACATGTAGGAGGACTGTCCGGTGCGAGCCGGGCCCGTCCGCGTGGCGGGCCACGCGAGATGGTAGATGGTGCAGACGGGCAAGCGGCACTGTGGGCCCCGGAGCAGCAAAGCCGGAGACCCCCCCCACGGCACCCCCCAGACTGCGACGGCCCCGCGGAGCACAGCGGCACCCCCCACCCCCGGGCGCAGCCAGGCACCAACCCCGTCCCCCGGTGCCCCAGGGAGCGACCCCCGCCGCACGCCGGCCCAGAGCGACGCCCCCCCGCCGCCAAGGAGAGCGGCCGAGCAGGGGGGAGGCCCGTGCCCGCACCAGGGCCAGCACAGGCCCACCCGGCGCCACGACACAACACCCTCCACCGGAAGGCGGCCCCGGCCCCCCCGACGAAAGAGGACACCATCCACCGCCAAGCAGGGCCACCCCGCCAGCCACGGACCGGCAAGCCCGAGTACCGAAGCACCCCCAGCCCGGTACCGCCATCCCACACCAACGGCGCCAGAAGAGCCCCCCCCCCCCCCCACGGAGGGGACCCCCGACGACCCACGCACCGGCACGAGACACCCCCCCGACGCCAGCGCACCCCGGACGACAGCGGGCCCCAGGCCACCAGCCCCGCCCCACCCAAGGCTGCGCAGCGCCGCCACGAGCCGCGGCCGGTCCCCGGGCAGATGACAGGAGAGCACGCCCCCGGACACCCAGACCACGGATCCACCCCCGGGACACCCCCGCCCCGGAATGGCGCCCACGGCGCCCGGTGCGCCCAGCCAGCAGACCAGCCAATCCCGACGCGGATCCACCAGGCCAAGAGCCACGCGCCGCGCCCCCGCACACCCACCCAACACGACCCCCGGGGAGGCCCCATAGCACCCCCCACCCCACACCCCCAGCCGTACTGGCCACACCGGAGGGGGGCCCCGCCCGGCCCGTCACGCAAGCGACATCCCTGGCGAAGGCGCGCCCCAGGGAGCCAAGCCGAGGACCCGCAAGGGCCGACGGAGCAACCCACGGCCACACCCCGCCACCCAGCAACCCAGGAGGCAATCGCCGACCCCGGGCAGCAGCCACCCCCAAAGCCGCCCACACCCCGGATCCCCCCGGACCGGAGCCACGGACCCCACCACCCCAGGCCCCCCAACGGGACCACCCCCCAGCCAACCCATCCGGCACGGCACCGCCCGCCCCCCAGGCGAGAGCAACAGCCCCCCCACCAGCCCCCAGGCAAACGGGAGCCCCCCAAACCCAGCCCAACCGGATGGCAGGCGCAAGAGCAAAGGAGGAGGGGGGGGAGGACGAGACAGGGGGACAGGGAGCAAGGGGAAGGAGCGGCAGAGGAGCACGCAGGGCCCCAGCCCCAGAGGCCAACCAGATGCGCATGCAAGGGGCAACAGCGCCAAATCGAACAGCCCTGGGACCCTGTGAACACCCAGAAGGAATGCACACCCGCGCCGAGGCAGCCAGGCACCCCGGCAACCCTCCCCAGCCAACCCGGCCAGGACTACCCCAGAGGCCCAAGGGCGGCCCAGGCCTACAGTTGGACTAGTGCGTTAGTAAAAAGTGGTGCTGGCAGTCGCTTGCAGGCTAGATCATGAGGCTTTAAAAATTTAGATTTAATGCAATTAAAAAAGGAGTCCAACGCTCCTCAAAGCACATTATTTTTTTTTGTTTTCTGAGAGCAGACATCTTTTCCATGGAGATAAATTCTGTGAGGAGATTTTGCCATTGGTTTATGTTTAAGGATTTTTTGTCTTTCCAATTTAGTAATATTGTTTTTTTTGCTATGGCTAGTGCCGCAAGGATTGATTGTGATCGGTTTGCGGGAAGTTGAAGCATTGTCAGGTCTCCTATCAGACAAAGATTTAGAGATAAAGGAATTCTGCAGTCCAAAATGGAGGACAGTTTTTCAGTAATTAGAATCCAAAAGTGTTGCACTGGGGAGCAAAGCCATAAGGCATGTAAATAGGAATCCGCTGTATTCTGGGTGCACTGAGAGCAGATGTCTGTTGGGGAGAAGCCCATTTTATGCATTTTCTGTTGGGTAATGTGGGATCTGTGGAGGACCTTGTATTGAATTAGCTGAAGATTTGTGTTTTTCGTCATCTTAAAAGTATTACGACAAATTTCTGTCCAGAAATCAATGCTCGGGGTGATTGAGAGTTCGGCCTCCCACTTAGCGATTGGTAAGTAATTACAGTTGGTGATCGAGAGAGCTCTGTATATTTTTGAGAGTTTTTTTGATTTTGTTGAGATTTTTTTCATATATATAGCCAGTTCTGGAGGTTGTAACGTAGTTAAGTCTAGTGGAGTAGTTTTCTTTATTGTTTCTGTTACTTGTAAGTACTGTAGAAAGTTACATTTATTTATACCGAAAGCTTGGGTTAGATTATTATATGTCCTAAGCTTGTCATTTTCAAAGAGGTCTTGGAGATGAGTGATTCCACTCTCTTCCCATGTCTTCAGATAAAGTGGTGTTTTTTTATTTTTAAAGTCGGGGTTGTGCCAGATTGGAGACAGTATACTAGTTTTTAATTGAACATTTGTGATGTCCAGGGCTTTCCACCATGCAGTCAGTGTGGAGGCAATTAGTGGGTTTTTAAAGCAGTTGTGATGTTTGAGGGTCGCAGTGATAAAAGGGAGATCAGAGAGTTTAATGTGTTTGCAGTCTAACTGTTCTATTTCTAGCCAGGTGTTGTAGTAATCTTTTGGTTTTAGCCATTCTGTTAAATATAATATTTGGTTTGCTAAGTAATAATGCATGAAATTAGGGGCTTCTAAACCACCCTCGTCTTTGTTTTTTTGAAGGGTTGAAAGGCTTATTTTAGGTTTTTTATTTCTAGCATAGAATTTTGTAGTTGCAGAGTCTAATCTTTGAAACCATTGTTTTGGTGGTTTTAGTGGTATCATTGAGAACAGGTAGTTTATTTTAGGTAAGATTTTCATTTTAACTGAGGCTATCCTGCCAAGTAGTGAGATGGGGAGATTGTTCCATCTCCGCAGATCTTCTGTGACTTTGTCCAACATCGGATCATGATTTAGTTTAATTAATTCATTTAAGTTTGGTGATATATTTAAGCCTAGATATCTAATTGTATTTGTGGTGGAGGGGTGTTGTGGATTTTGGTTTGCAGGATTCCATGAATTTTTTGTCAAAGGGAGGATTGATGATTTTGTCCAGTTAATGGAATAGTCTGATAATTTAGAGAAGCTGTTTATTAGATTAAATACTTCCTCCAAAGAGGATTGTGGTTCTTCCAAATAGAGTAAGATGTCATCCGCGTAAAGATTAATTTTGTGTTCTGAGATGGATGAGTGGATTCCTTTAATAACAGAGTTCTGACGTACAGTTGCTGCGAGAGGTTCAACGAATATTGCAAAAAGCAAAGGTGAGAGTGGGCAGCCTTGTCTGGTTCCCCTCTGCAGTGTGAAGCTTTGGGATGTTATTTTGTTTGTGGTTACTGAAGCCTTAGGTTTATTGTACAGGGTGGAGATCCATTGGATGAATGATTCTCCGAAGCCAAATCTGTCAAGGACAGCAAGGAGGAACGACCAGTTGACTCTATCAAATGCTTTTTCTGCATCGAGTGACAAGATTATTTTTTTCTTTTTAGAGTTCTGTGCCATGTTGATCATATTAAACAGTCTTCTCACATTGTCTGTGGAGTGTCTATTTTTAATAAATCCTGTCTGGTCTTGGTGTATAATTGACTGTACTACTTTCTCTAACCTGGATGTGAGTGCTTTGGAAATAATTTTTAAGTCTGTGTTAATAAGTGAGATGGGACGATAGCTTGAGGGTAATATGGGGTTTTTGTCTGGTTTAAGTAACAATTTAATGTTCGCTGTATTCATGTGACCTCCTGCATGCCCTTTATTTTTGATCTCTGTTACTACTCTGAAAAATAGTGGAGCCAGCATTGACCAGAAATGTTTTAGGAATTCAGCAGGGAACCCATCTGGACCTGGTGCTTTGCCTGTTGACATGCTATCTAAAGCATTTTGTAATTCTTGTAAGGTTAATGGTGAGTCTAAGGTGGTTTTCTGATCTATAGTGAGCTGTGGTAGGTTTAGTTTATTAAGAAAGGTTTTAATATCTTCCGGGTCAGGGTTTAAATTTGATGAGTATAAGTTTTGATAATAATCATGAAAAATGTTATTAATGTCCTGAGGTAGGTTTAAAGTTTGACCTGCATTATCAGAAATTGCTGCTATAAAGGAATTTTCTTTATTGTGTTTGAGCTGATTTGCTAAATATTTGCCTGATTTATTATTGTAGTCAAAGTTTTTGTATCTTAATTGTTGCAAAATGAAGTCGGTTTTTTTAGATAAGATGATATCCAGATTAAGTTTTGTATTTTGGAGTTTTTCCCATAAAAGTTCAGACGGGTTAGCTGCGTATTCTTCCGTAAGTTTTTTGATCTTTTCTTCAGTTGTTTTTTCTGTTATCTGTTCCTGTTTTTTCTTAAAAGAAGAGTATGATATAATCTTCCCTCTAATGACAGCCTTGCCAGTTTCCCAGAGTAAGGACGGTGATATTTCCGGGGAGTCGTTTGTCAATAGAAAGTCCTCCCATTCTTTTCTTATAATTTTTTCAAATTTACTGTCATTAAGTAATGAGGTGTTAAAGCGCCATAGAGAGGATACTTTCTGATTAGAGTCACACTGCAGGGAGAGGGATATTGGGGCATGATCGCTAATAATTATAGGATGTATTTTAGAGGAAATCTTATGTACGATGGAATTATTTGAAAGAAAAAAGTCAATTCGGGAGAAGGATTTATGCACGGGGGAGAAGAAGGTATATTCTTTTTTAGTTGGGTTATTCAGTCTCCATACATCTCCTATTCCAAGATCTTCCATGTAATCCATTAATACTTTAGCGGATCGAGATGGTTTTGTATTTGAGCACTTACTAGATCTGTCCAATGATGTGTTGAGCACCAGATTGAAGTCACCTCCGATGATTAAAGATGAGTCTGCAGAAAGGTCTGAAAGCTCTGAGAAAATTCTATGGAAAAAATCAGGGTCATCATTATTGGGGGCATATATATTTAGAATTGTGAAACATTTGTTATAGATTACTACTTTGATAATAATATATCTACCCTCTGGGTCTATGACGGAGTTGATTATGTTAACGGGTAACCTTTTGTTGAGAAGAACCGAGACTCACACGGAAACTGAAGAAACGCAAGGAGGAGAGAGGTAAGTCACGCGAGATGTTCTGAGAGTCACGTGACAAGCTGAGAAAATTCAACATGGCGGCTCGCTGCCGTGACTAGTTTACCGATCCTGTTTACTTGCACATATTAACGATTTTTACCGTTAAATCAACGCCACCAACGAGAGCCGACCACGCGCCCTCTCACCAGCCAGAGTGGAGGACCTCGAGGACTTCATAGATAGATATTACGCTGAGTACGTGATGGAGTCCGGACCAAAAGCCAGTACATCAGGTAAGTCGGCGAAGCGCCGGAAAAACGATTCGGCCACCGATACATCAGACCTCGAGGTAGAATCCCACACGGAACTCCTACAGACCATAATTAAGAGGCTGGATGTGCTCGACTTACTGCACCGAGACGTTCAGGAAATGAAAGTCAGCCTGGAATTTGCCTATCAACAAATCCAGGACTTACAAAAAGATAATCATGATATCCATTCGGCTTTATCTGCGGTGAGCTCCGAGGTAAAAGAGCTGAAAAAAGAAAACAAGTTTCTTAAAGAATCAGTCCTGGATATCCAATCTCGCAGTATGAGAGACAACGTAATATTCTCAGGTATTCCAGAAACCCCCAACGATGACCCACATGCTCTGTTGAAAGACTTCATGTCGTCGGCGCTTAAAATCCCGGCAGAAACCGTGAAAAACATCACATTTCACCGTGTCCATCGCCTCGGACCACGTAGAGGAAACCGTCCACGTCCCATCATTGCCAAATTTGAGCACTTTCAACAGAAGATCCAGGTTAAAAGTAAAGGTCGGGAACTTAAAGGTACACAATTCGGCATGAATGATCAATTCCCTCGGGAAATAAACGAACGTCGAAAAACCCTGTATCCTATCTTTAAAGAAAACCGACAGAAAGGCAAAAATTCCAAACTGGTCGTAGACAAGCTTTACATAGATGGCCAACTGTTTAGGGACTTAAACATCACGCCCTGGCTCTACTGAGAAAGACAAATCTAATAATAATAATAATAATGAAGTAAAAAAAAAAAAAAAAAAAAAAAACAAACAAAAAAAACACAGGTGTTATGTGAGTTAACATTGAAAGGATAATTCTCCACTTATGGTGAAGCTAAGGTAGCATTATTTAAAAAAAAAAAAAAAAAAAAAAAAGTTTAAATAAATATATATGTTGTATGTGTGTGTATGTATATATATATCCGTACATTAAAAAAAAAAAAAAAAAAAAAAAGAAAAAAGAAAGCAAATAAAAACAATAAATACATTTAAAAAAATAAAAAAAAGAAAAAAAAAAGTGTGTCTAGATGTGTGTGTATGTGTATGTATATGTATGTGTGTGTGTATATATATATGTATATATATATATATATATATATATATATGTGTGTGTGTGTGTTTATATGTGTATGTAGATGTGTGTGTGTTTATATGTGTATGTAGATGTGTGTATGTATGTATATGTATGCATATGTGTATGTATGTATATGTTTATATATGTATGTGTATGTATATGTGTATATGTATGCATATATATATATATATATATAAAAATAGAGGAAATAAATATAAAATAATGATAACTCCAAAAATAAAAAATAAATAAATATATATATAACAATAATAATAATTAAAATAAATAAATACATAAAGATAATAATAACACTAAAATAAAAACATGGATAGGTATATATAGACACGTGTGTGTATGTATGTATGTTTGTATGTATGCTACATATTGGCTTAGATTTTGGTAAACACTTTTTGGCACGTACTCTCTCACAGGACACTCTCTACCCTCATGTCAACTCACTCGTCTCGAACCCCTCACTCTTTTTTTTGTTTCATACTCACTCAACACCCACAACACCCCCCACCTCCTATACCTCCTATAATTACCCCTTGCTCCTTTTACTCTTTTGATATTGGATGTTGTCGTTGTATGTTTGTGCTTTTCACTAACCTATTCGATCCAGTCCTTTACCCCGTGGTGCTATCGCATGATAAATGTGTCTCCTCTTCTTTCTTTCCTTGCATCCAAGCTTTTTACAACACAGTGCACAAATGCTCACAGATTCTCACTTATGCTCACACCTGTATGGACTAACACTCACCTTATACTATGTATCAGTTTACAGTAGCTTCTTGGAATGTGCGTGGCATTCGCTCGCAGGCTAAAAAGATTAAGATATTTGACTATGTATCAAGATTAAATGCAGACATTGTCTTCTTTCAAGAAACTCACTTACTTAAATCAGAAGAAAAATCCCTGACAGATTCAAATTTTAACAAGATATATAATTCATGTTTCAATTCCTCAGAAACATTTATATCAATCAGCCAATCCTGATTGGCCAGTGAAACGTGTCTGTCCACCAGGGACACTCCCACCTCTTATGAAAGGAGGAGGCGGTCAGGCACCCTCCATTCAAACACCTCTTCTCTCTCAGCATAACTTACGTTTTACCAGCTTAACTGTCCACAGGCAGATCTTCGGTTTCCAGTCGACGGACGCTGGTAAGTATAGACGTATTGCTTGGACCACACCAGGTCGAGAAGAAGCCAGCGCTTACGTTGCTCTGCTAGGTCAAGTGCTGACCTCTGTTCATCACCGGTAGGTATTGAACCACCAAGCCTCAACTCCGGCTGAAGGCTCTCTTCCAACGCTGATGCTCCGGTGCACGTTGGCCTTCCTAGCGGCTCTTTCACGCCAATGACCACCCTGCTCCACGCTCCGCACCGCAAGGTCTGGAGCTCCCAGACATCAGCACAACAGCTATAGTCTTAGGCCCACTGCCCTCAACACCTCCGTGCTCGTGTGCACGTTGGTCCAGCGGCTCTCTCACTTCGGTGACCACCACGCTCTGCACCGCACTAAGGTCCAAAGCTGTCAGACTTCAGCAAACCAGCTGTTGCCTCAGGCCCAGACCTGCCGTTGACACCTCAGCTCCAAGCTCCATACCCCGGTATCCGAGCTTCCAGACGCCAACACGCCAGCTGCCGTCTTGAGCAAAACACTGTCCTCAACGTCTTTAGGCACTCCAGCATGCGTTGACCTGCATCCACGCTAACACCTGCTAGCCGCCACGTGGTAGTTCAGACTAATCCACCTGCTCTCCCTGCCTACGTCAGCATGGTTGTGGAGGCCTAGGTTCCTCTCACCGAGGGGACGGGATGGTCTCAGCCTCGCCTCTGTTGATGCGGATGCAAGCTGTCCAGCAAAGACAAGCACAAGGTGTGCTCCAACTGCCTGGGTCTGGAACACACCCAGCTGGCGGTCGAGTCCCCCAGCTCAAGACGTTCAGGGCGTACCTCACACTGTTTCGACCGAGCAAATATTATGTCATCGATTACTCGGGTAGATGGCTTTGTTCATCCTCATGATCAGCCTCGGACTCCTCCACATGAGGGAATTCCAGCTGTGGGTGGCCTCACATGGGCTGAATCCTGTGCGTCATGGCACACAGAGAATGTTGGTTATGCCAGCGCTCTGAGCCACTAGCGGATTTTGGGAATCCTGACACACGGTGTACCTATGGGCATCGTTACATCCAGAAAGGCGATTTCCACGGACGGCAGCCTAACGAGCTGGGGTGGGATCCACAAGGACAGATCTGTGAGGAGCTGCTGGGATGCGGACCTCCAGCGCTCTCACATAAATTATTTGGAGCTTTTAGCAGTGTTCCGCACTTTCTTCCGTCTCTCAGAGAACATCATGTCCTGGTGAGGACGGACAATACCACGACAGCGTACATCAACCGCCAGGGCAGTTTGTGCTCCCGTTGGTTGCTTTTGCTGGCACGCAAACTGATCCTGTCGAGTTGTGGTCGTCTCCTCTCACTGAGGGCGACGCACGTTCCGGGGGTCCTGAACGTGGGCGCGGACCTGCTGTCCAGGGGCGCCGTTATACGGGGAATGGATGTTACACCCGCTGGTGGTGCAACAGCTGTGGACCTGTTTGCCACGAGAGAAAACACGCAGTGTGCAATGTTCTTTAGGTTATTTACATAGCCCCGGTTCTATGAGTGAGATGTCTCACCAGACAACCCTTCTTGCTCGAACAAGTGAGAAGAGGTGCTTATTTTGGGTGCCTGTCTGCCTCCTCCTTTTATAGGAGGTGGGATTGTCCCTGGCAGATGGACACGTTTCACCAGCCAATCAGGATTGGCTGATTGATATAAATGCTTCTGAGGGCTGCAGATGGAGGATGCATCTCACGCCCTCTGGAGCATGTTGGTCATTTTTTGATTCTATTACTAATAATAATATTAGGTACCCAAGGTCACCGCACTACGATGGAGCATTGTAGTCAATAAAAAAAATTTAAAAAATCAGTTTTCTGAATTCATATTTATTTAAATCTGTTTTCCAAATTATTATTTTTTTTTAAAAATCCGTATTCTACGGAGCCCTACTACAGAGCCCTACAATCAAAGATTTAAAAAAAAAAAACATACAAAGAACAATAAAATGTACAAAAATAAGGTGAACAATAATGGAAGAGCAGTTGATCAGAGGGAGTAGACCAGTGTAAACAAAATATGAAACATCTGTTTTAATTATTGTCCTTCTTTTTCATGTCTTCCCTAACCTTTTATCCTTGTACGTCCCCCTTCACTCAGGTCATTCCATACCTTCCCCCCTAATAAAATCAGCTAATTGTTTGAATGGAATTATTTGTAATAGTTCAGTAAAACCAGGTATGCTTTGAGTTCTGTGATGTTTGTGTGAGTAGGAGCATCCATGATGGATTTAACTTTCTCTTCCACAGGATGGAGCCACTGTACATCCATTACTGTATATGCCTCAGTAAGCATTTGTTTAAAGCGCTTTTTTAATTACATATGCAGCTTTAAAAAGCATACTTTGCTTTGAGAGAGCAAGTTTATTAATTTTATTATTTTCATTTTTGATTTCTTTTGTATGCTATACCATATGACTCATGTTTCTTTATGCAATAAATCACAGATGCAGTGTAAGTTTTAGAGCTTTTAAGCACAGAGCAGTCTTCACCACTTTTGCACGTTATTGTTGGCAATCTTAGTAAATCATGCTCAACAGGATAACACACAGTGATAGAGCTGTAATCTCAGAGATTAGACCCAACATGGTCCGAGTCCTACAGAATAAGGCCTAACCCGTCCCAAAACAAATGAAGCCAGTTTTTTAACCCAAACCGGTTACATCCACATAGAGCCAAGTTTATATCAACTCAGCTTTAATTTGTTCTGAATTCCACTCTAAACACTTGATATACTCTTTAAAAGATTCCAAGTGTGGAGATATTTATTGTTAATTTGTATTAATAAAGTGATCAAATGTTCTGAGTCTGTCAGGGAACATTTTAGAAGTAATCAGAAGTTTAAATAGTAAAAAATAAAGTATATGTTCATATTTCCAGAGTGTGTGAGTCTAGAACCAATGCATATCTGTGACTAATCATTAGTGATGTGAACAGTCTATGTTCATAGCTCTAAGCTGATCACATTACAGGGAGCTGAGACATATGTTAAGTAGTTTACTGAAGACCCAAACATGTTCCAGACCCAAACACACACTGACTTAGTGACTATTTAGAGGAGCTGACATGTCCACCAGATAGGATTTATAGCAGATCTATTTCTATATTCTGAGAGAGTGGGTGGAGCTTATTACTATACCATATTTACCTTTACAGTATATGTGATGGAGTTACTGATATATTGGAAGATGAACATGGAAGAATAATAAGGACACACCCTTTAACTACATTATCCATATCTAAAAAAATATTGATCAGATCAAACTACACATTTACAGTGTGAATATTGAATAATCAGGGAAAATTAGTGAACATTTCAGAGTTTTTTTTTTTTGGATCAACATATGTTGGGTTATTTATTTATGGAATGACTATTGTTGCTTGCAGGGAATTATTAGTGAATATATGAAAATAGTGAGACATGATTAGCAGCAGCAACAACACACACTGTCCATTTCATTTATGTCTGCATTCTTAAGTTCACACACACACACACACTCAGTCCTTTGTGTTGTGGTGAGGCCTGTCATGAAACAGCCTGAGGGAGTTAAAATGGGGGCCTCAGCCTATAAACACACTAATGACCCCCACCGCGTCCCCACAACCCTAACAGGTCCTTTAATAGCTCCCTAACAGCCAGAGGAGATTAGAACTTTTCTCTCTTACACTATGTCTGCTTTCAATCAAACACACACATGCTTTTTGCTTTTCAAAGTCCTGCTGCACTAATAATAATGACATTCATGTCAAAGCCTGTGACACATTCTGGGGGCCGTAGATTAGGGCCACACTTTGTACAGGGGGTGTTTTGGTAAAACTGGAGGCATTTGAAGTAGAAAAGAAGCGCAGTTCTATGCACTGTATGTTTTAGTCATTGGATTTTCTGTTCAGAAAAAGATATTATTCTAATTAAAATGGTTATTTAATTTTGATTTTAGGATTCAAAGCATTTTTCTTTTATCAGGATCCAGAAGAGATAAACAAAACTTTAACAATGATTATTTTCATTTTCTGCTTCTAAACAACAAAAAAAGAAATTTTAGAAGATAGAAACAAAAACGACCTATTTTTTAAAAATATTTTGTGCGACAGAAAAATGCTGTTTTCAAAGTAAGAGCTCCTGTTTCAGACAACCATGTCCTGTTCTCTAAGAGACACTCTTATTGTTTCAAAATACAATGTACTTAGTTTGAAAATGACTACTTTAGGCCGCACTAAATATCAACAAATCTGGTTTGTTTTTTCTTTCCATCTTCTAACGTTTCATTTGTTTTGGTTTTTGAGAAACAGAGAATGAAAATGAGTTGTTCTAGATCATAGACTGTAAAAAGAATTGACAGGACAAGCTCCCCGGTGGAGTGAAGCTTTTATTTTTAGAACTCCCCCTGCTGACTGGCTGCAGTATAGGTCATAAACCCCGCCTCCTCAATGTTTTTTTGGTTTTTGTTTAGTTTTTTAGTTTTAGTCTGTACATGCTGTCAAAGGTCAACACTACCAGAAGTGGAATCTTTCTCTCTCTCTTTTTAAGACATGTTTTGTTATTTCTAAGACATGTCAGTGTATCATAGACCAGTGTATGTGTAAGAACCACTACTGTAAACCCAAGCACTGCCCTGGACCTGAAGATGGCCAGGCTAGCAGAAAGAGTGGGGGCCAAGGAGCCCCAGGCCACCCCCCCATGGCCGAGCAACCCCTCATATGCCCCCAAGATCCCAAGCCAAGAGGCAGCCACCGCCCCCACATACACACCTGAGAAAGCCCCAAGGAGCCAAGGACCCAGCACACCCCACCACCGACCCCAACCCCCCACCAACACTTTAAACTTATAAAGAAAAAAAAAATGTTTTTAGGAAAATCAAATAATTACTCACTTTTTAGTTTTTTAATATAATTTTCTCAATGGAAAATCAAATGACCAAAATATACACTGACCGTTTTGTTTACCTGTGTGTGTATAAGTAAATAATCTTTATTTAGAGAGTTTTTCACAGGTAAAAACCACAAAGTGCTGATTTTAAACAACTAAATAGTGTTTATTATTTCCATCACTGAGTGCTAACATAATGTGTAATATGAATAAAGAATATTGTGACTGTATTTGTTCACAAAGCACTGACTTACATTTAACAAGATATATTCATGCTTTTCTGGATCTTTAGTAAACTTTGTAAAAGTTTTTATTAAAATAAAACATCACTTAGTACAGAACATTCCAGAGAAGTGTAAAGTGAACAGTTAGAATATGTTCCCTAGGATGTCTGTGGTAGTGAAAGAGTTAACAGTCACATGGTACCAGGGTATTATCAACACTGGGCTGTAAAAAAACAAAAGTGCACGTTCAGAGGAAAACTAGTGGGAACAAAGACATCAGAGCTGTAGATAGACTAGTGTGTGTGTGTGTGTGTGTGTGTGTGTTCTTCAGGTTCTGAGGAGGATGAGGACCGTGGTTCTACTGTGGTGCTGCTGGGTTCTGGTTCTGGTTCTAGGAGCTCCTGTTCACAGAGACGACAGGTACACACACACACGGGTGAGTTTAGGACACACACACACACACACACACACAAAATGAAAAAAACAGTAACTTTTTGCAACATTTAGCAACAAACCACGTTTAAAAAATGTATGACAAGATTTATAGCAATATTTGTGATATTTTTACTTTTTTCGTAAAAATCATCTTAACCCCAACCCTAAATGTTAAATCTAAATATTAAATCTAAATGTTAAAGTCTTAAATGTTAACCCATGTTCCTCCTACTGCTGCACACTTAAAAACATAATAATGTAATGTTATATACAAATGTATCCCCACAATGACATTAGTCTCTGAATTGTACATATCCTGTTGAGGAATAATATGTAATAAAAATAATAATAAGCACACAATAAAAAAATCTGAATTGTTATTACTGACATTTTAAGTGAGAAACAATCACTTTTATTTTGGAAAAATAAATCTACCATTGAACATATATCAGTAATACAACATATTGATCAGCCTGAAACTGTGAAATACAACTTTAATGAGAGGATGAACACAACTCTGGAATGTTTGGAAGAATGTGTCTAAAATCTTTCTCTTGTTCTATGATTTATTTTCATGTTTTTCAAAGCTGAAAATCCACTTTCATACAAGTACGTGGTGATAAAGGACATCAAAGTCTTGATAGCATGTTGAGCTAGCACAAAGCTATTATATGTTCTGTGTCACCACTAGAGGGCAGTCTGACTCTGACAGCGGTATATGTGTCATTAGTGGTAATGCATGGAGGCTCCTGACTGTTGCTATTTTTATATTATACCTTACAATTATGTCACTGTTTTCAGTTTATATTTACGTGCCCTCTATGATAAATTGTGTACCTCTGGGGGTACCTGTACCCCCACTTTGAGAACCTAGTTTCTAGGAGCGCGCGCACACACACACACACACACACAGTCTGGCTCCAGTGCACAGGGGGAGAAGGTTGTAATCACAGCTTTCACACTCATTAACTGCTCCATAAAAGAGAGGAAAAGGTTCTGGTTTTGAAGCTTTATGGCAACACCACAGCCACAGAGACATTTAATGGTTCCTAAAGATGTGATTCAGTGTGAGGTGACTAATGTAAAAACTGTCAACATATTTTGAATATTTATCTCACTTTCCTCATATTTAGTTCATTTCTATTTCATTTCAGACAGAAATTCATGTAAAACAGCATGTTCTATATCAATGTGCAAACATGAAAGATATACATCTGAATATAAATGTAAATGTTACATTTATATCTAAATCTAAATGTTAAATTGGTCGCCAAGTGTAAAGCTAACTGTTTAGAAATCATACAAAGTGGGCTGGTCAGTGCCTGTCAATCACAAGGCCCCGCCCACACCACTGACTGTGGCTCAGTGAGTGAGGAGAGGGGATCGACAGGCACTGACCTGCCCACTTTGTATAATTCAGCTTCACACTTGGTGACATTTAGATTTACATTTACAGTAATATATATTTTCATGTTTACACATTTTTAACAACGATATGGAACATGCTGTTTTACATGAATTTTTGTCTCAAATGAAAGAGAAATGAGTTAAGTGTTCAAAATATGCTGGCTATGAAACATTCACTCTATACTATAGTGTGCATACCTTACATAACTAACTTTATATATTATAGGTTTAATGTTTTCAGTGGAATTTACTAGAGTCTTTGTAGGTAATCATTTAGTTTGTTGGTCGTGTTCAACATGTTTTCATCTCAATGGTTTTTGCACTAACAGGAAGTGTAAATACATGTTTTACATTCATGACCAATATGAGGAATGTCCTGCTTCCAGCTACAGACAAAAACACAACAGGAATATGTTTGTGAAAGATAATATAAGTTATCTGTATCTCAGCAGGAGGTGGTGGCCTGGATCACTGCACTATTTAATAAAAACACAGGGTGGATACAGAAGAGAAAACGTATGAAAATATGTTTTCTGTCAACTGACAAATGATCTACAGTGTCTTTAAGTACTGTACATCCAAATGTTAAATTGATATCTAAATCTAAATATTAAATGTTAAGTCTAAAGGTTAAATGTTATTCTAAATGTTAAATCTAAATCTAAATGTTAAATGTTATTCTAAATGTTAAATCTAAATCTAAATGTAAGTCTAAATAATAAATCTAAATGTTAATTCTAAATCTAAATGTAAGTCTAAATAATAAATCTAAATGTTAAATCTAAATCTAAATGTAAGTCTAAATATGAAATCTAAATGTTGAATGTAATTCTAAATGTTAAATCTAAATCTAAATGTCATTCTAAATGTTAAATCTAAATGTTAAATGTAATTCTAAATATTAAATTTAAATCTAAATGTAATTCTAAATGTTTAATCTAAATCTAAATGTAATTATAAATGGTAAATCTAAATGTAATTCTAAATGTTAAATCTAACTGTTAAATGTATATTTAAATGTCAAATTTAAATGTTGAATGTAATTCTAAATTTTAAATCTAAATCTAAATTTTAAGTGTAATTATAAATGTTAAATCTAAATCTAAATGTTATTCTAAATGTTAAATGTAATTCTAAATGTTAAATCTGAATGTAAGTTGAAATATTAAATCTAAATGTTGAATGTAATTCTAAATGTTAAATCTAAATGTTAAATGTATATTTAAATGTTAAATCTAAATGTTGAATGTAATTCTAAATGTTAAATCTAAATGTAATTCTAAATGTTAAATATATATATTTAAATGTTGAATGTAAATCTAAATGTTAAATGTAAATGTTAAATATATATTTAAATGTTAAATCTAAATGTAATTCTAAATGTTAAATCTAAATGTTAAATGTAATTCTAAATATTAAATCTAAATCTAAATGTAATTCTAATTGTTAAATCTAAATGATAAATGTAAATCTAAATCTAAATGTTAAATCGAAATGTTAAATCTAAATGTTAAATCTAAATCTAAATGTAATTATAAATGTTAAATCTAAATGTAATTCTAAATGTTAAATATATATATTTAAATGTTGAATGTAAATCTAAATGTTAAATGTAAATGTTAAATATATATTTAAATGTTAAATCTAAATGTAATTCTAAATGTTAAATCTAAATGTTAAATGTAATTCTAAATATTAAATCTAAATCTAAATGTAATTCTAATTGTTAAATCTAAATGATAAATCGAAATCGAAATGTTAAATCTAAATGTTAAATCTAAATCTAAATGTAATTATAAATGTTAAATCTAAATCTAAATGTAATTCTAAATGTTAAATCTAAATGTAATTCTAAACGTTAAATCTAACTGTTTAATGTATATTTAAATGTTAAATCTAAATGTTGAATGTAATTCTAAATGTTTAATCTAAATGTATATTTAAATGTTGAATATAATTCTAAATGTTGAATGTAATTCTAAATGTTAAATCTAAATGTTAAATATATATATTTAAATGTTAAATCTAAATGTTGAATGTAAATCTAAATGTTAAATGTAAATGTTAAATATATATTTAAATGTTAAATCTAAATGTTCAATGTAATTCTAAATGTTAAATCTAAATCTAAATGTAATTCTAATTGTTAAATCTAAATGATAAATCTAAATCTAAATCTAAATGTTAAATCTAAATGTTAAATCTAAATCTAAATGTAATTCTAAATGTTAAATCTAAATCTAAATGTAATTCTAAATGTTAAATCTAAATGTAATTCTAAACGTTAAATCTAACTGTTTAATGTATATTTAAATGTTAAATCTAAATGTTGAATGTAATTCTAAATGTTTAATCTAAATGTATATTTAAATGTTGAATATAATTCTAAATGTTGAATGTAATTCTAAATGTTAAATCTAAATGTTAAATCTAAATGTTGAATGTAATTCTAAATGTTTAATCTAAATCTAAATGTAATTCTAAATGTTAAATCTAAATGTAATTCTAAATGTTAAATCTAACTGTTTAATGTATATTTAAATGTTAAATCTAAATGTTGAATGCAATTCTATTTTTTTATCTAAATGTTATTCTAAATGTTAAATCTAAATCTAAATGTTAAATGTATATTTAAATGTTAAATGTAAATGTTGAATGTAATTCTAAATTTTAAATCTAAATCTAAATTTTAAATCTAAATCTAAATTTTAAATCTAAATCTAAATTTTAAATGTAATTATAAATGTTAAATCTAAATCTAAATGTTATTCTAATTGTTAAATCTAAATCCAGTTGATAAATTGGTCACCAAGTGAAAAGTGGGAAGGTCAATGCCTTCAATCACGAGGCGACGCCCACACCATGTTAAAAATATGTTGGCTATGAAAAATCTCATTTGCATAAATATTTATTGACTTAATCAGAGTCAGGCCTCCTTAGGTGATGTATTTATAGTTTGATCCATGTATAGTTTCACTGAATAAGTGGTGGTTACTTATTTAATAAACACAATCATTTTTCATAATTTCAATCTAAAGCAGCGTTCAGAGGGAAAGCCCCAAACTAGACCCTGGAGAACAGCCGAATAGTTTATCACCTTCTTTCAGCTTGGTTTGGTTTAGAATGTCATTTTTAAATTGCTCCAAACGAACAGGAAACAGATGGAAAAATGTTAGATCATCAAAGCAACGACTAGAAGTTAACATAGCAGTGTTTGTTTCATCTACCATAGTTACAGAATATTACCACACTTTAAAACCTCACAGACATCAAATAAACCAACACATCAAAGAGGCTCATCATCTGTTTCTTTCCTTATTTTTTACTGTGCATGTTTTTTTTGTGCTCAGTTTAATTTATTTGCTTTTTTTAATTTGTGCCTATTAAGATTGACGTACCCTCATGGACTCATTCTAAACTCTGTTCTAGAGTTTTCCTCTTCTTTTTGGGGTTGTGAGCTCAGCTTATTAATGTTCAGTGATTTATTATGTTTCATGCTATTCAAGGTTACTTTGGTTCATTTGGAACTGTGACACATCAGGGTTTGTCACAGTCTGTGAGATAATACAATATCATGATATAATATATTACATATAATAATAATAATAATAATAATAATACAGTATAAATACTGAGAGTTTTTAAAAAGATACATTTGCAGTTATTTTGGTAATTATGGTAAAGTAGTCCCATTTTTAAGAGTTAATAAAATGAATATGGGGCATAATAATGTGTTTTGTTAGACATAGATCTATTAATAAGGATATTTAGAAGGCTTTAGAACAGATTTATAAAAACAGTGGAGGATAGCTTTAACAATGACTGTATTTTGTTTCATTTTATCAAAGCTTTCAGCTAATCCTACTCTACTAACTGTTCTCAGACACTTTTATAAAACCATGACCTGACACTGGTTCTAATACATCTGTATTGTTTATCTACTAGGATCATAAATGAGTTTATTTCAGCAAATCCATATGATTTGTTCTTCTTTGAAGTCTTGTTTTTTCTATTTTGACTTCATAACAAGTAGAACATGTGTATAGAAACATAATCAGATCTATGTTGTTCCAGTTTGTTATGTCTTTGTTTCTAATCTCTCATCTTATCAACTTCACCTTTGTCAGTGACAACATATGTCTGGACAGGCCTGAGAATCTGACTGTGTGTGTGTGTGTGTGTGTGTGTGTGTGTGTGTGTGTGTGTGTGTGTGTGTGTGTGTGTGTGTGTGTGTGTGTGTGTGTGTGTGTGTGTGTGTGTGTGTGTGTGTGTGTGTGTGTGTGTGTGTGTGTGTGTGTGTGTGTGTGTGTGTGTGTGTGTGTGTTTATTCCTGCTTGTGTTCCCATCATGTTGATGTCTTGGATCAGGGTCAATATTTTGGGAAACTGTGAGAGCGAAAGGTGACATCAGCACCTGATGAACAGAAGTAGGTCAGTGGGTGGAGTGTGAATGTGGTGATGGTGTAGTTATTCACTGGAGCTTTGGAGGGAGCATCTCTACTATCAGAAAACATGGCACATTTATGACATCTCATGAATGAGACCATGTTACAGAGGCGGAGTCCTCCACGCCCCTCTGCGCTTGCCTTAGGACAGTTTCCCTCCCATTGCTATTATGATAGCTGTGTTCATCGCCATGACAACTGTTGTGATGGTGATGAATATTATTTTATGGAGACGGTGTCAGTCCCCCGACCCATATTTCACAATGATTTTAACATAAAATCAAATAAAAGAGCTATCAATTATAAAAATCTGAAAAAAATTAAAATCTCAAATCTAGAAACACCAAAACATAAAAGCATTAGATGTGCTCTATTAAATATTAGATCACTGAGATCCAAATCTCTACTAGTAAATGACCTTATCTCAGAAAATAACTTTGATTTATTCTGTTTAACTGAAACATGGCTGTATCAAGATGAATATGTTAGTTTAAATGAAGCCACTCCTCCCAGTCATTTAAATACTCATATGCCACGAGACATAGGCCGTGGAGGTGGTGTAGCAGCTATTTATCATTCCTCTCTCCTAATCTATCCTAAACCAAAGGCCAGTTACACTTCCTTTGAAAGCCTGGTTCTAAATTTATCTCATACCAAATCAAAAACCTGCCAGCCAGTCTTATTTGTGATAATTTACCGTCCTCCAGGCCCTTATTCTGAATTTCTATCAGAATTCTCTGAGTTTATATCAAACTTAGTCCTCAGTTCTGATAAAATACTGATAGTAGGAGATTTTAATATCCATGTGGACAAAGATAGTGATAGCCTGAGCTCAGCCTTTATGTCCCTAATAGACTCAGTTGGCTTTTTTCAAACTATTAATGGGTCCTCTAAGGGACCCTTAAAGCACTGGACAGGCGCCCTGTCCAGGGTGTACCCCCGCCCAGCGCCCAATGAGAGCTGGAGATTGGCATCAGCAGACCCCCGCGACCCTGTAGCACAGGAGCAAGTGGGTTTGAAAATGGATGGATGGTTCTCTGAGGGTTCTCTCAGGGTCCTCTGAGGGTCCTTTAAGGGTTCTCTAAGGGTCCTCTGAGGGTTCTCTAAGGGTTCTCTGAGGGTTCTCTAAGGGTCCTCTGAGGGTTCTCTAAGGGTCCTCTGAGGGTTCTCTAAGGGTTCTCTAAGGGTCCTCTGAGGGTTCTCTAAGGGTCCTCTGAGGGTCCTCTGAGGGTTCTCTAAGGGTTCTCTAAGGGTTCTCTAAGGGTCCTCTGAGGGTTCTCTAAGGGTTCTCTGAGGGTTCTCTAAGGGTTCTCTAAGGGTTCTCTAAGGGTTCTCTAAGGGTTCTCTAAGGGTTCCTCTCTAACTCAGACTGAATCCCAGTGACCAGGTCTTGTTAAACTGTATATTTGTTGTTAGTTTCTACACTCAGCCTGTGTTGGAACATGTTTTATCTTCTCTTTAAATGTTTGTCACCAGTAAAATTAAAGGTTGTGTCCATACTTGTAAGAGATGGGTCCCCCCCCCCCCCCCCCCCCCCAGAACACGTCACACGTCCTCAGGGCTTTTGGCCTGGTGCGTTTTCTGTTGGTTATGGTTTTGTTGTTGTAATCTATTACAAAATCATTTTATCTGCCATGTTAGGTAGTACTAGACTTTTAGTGTAACGTAATGTTCTAGTCCAGTACTTCTCAAACCTTTTTAGGTTCTAGTCCCCCTGTCTCTTATTTCTGAGTCTCCTCTTTGTCCGACTACAACATTTTTCTCATAATTCTGTAAAAAAACATCTATAGATCATAATGATGGAATGAAGAATGTCACTGTGTAAAAGAGTGAATCAAACAGTATTTAGTGTCTCCTGAATAGATTTATTTCTATAGATTATATAATTTCTGGTCATGTCTCTAATCATCATCATTTACATCATTATTATGATCATATTAAAGGTCATTTTATCAGCCCTGTGGGAAAATAAGTTCATATGAGTTGATCCACACACGTTAAAATAAATGTATATTTGTTTTTAGTCATTTATTTGAGGTAGATGTATGATTTAAATTTTAAATGTAGAGTGGGTAACTAACTGGTATCTGGTACATTTTATGTTTTTATAGTTTAGTTTTTATACATCCTAAGTTTATCGTACAAGTGCAAAGTTTAAATCAGATTTTATATGAATGATTGCACATTAAAAGGTATGAAATAGTTTACATAGAATGTCCGTAAATACCGGTGCATAAATCACTGTAATGCTTCATCAGATATTTATGCTTCTTTTCCAGTAACATAACAAACCTTGATTGTATTTATACATATACAGCATAAGAAAAGTGAAAGTATTTCAATACTTACACTTAAAAGCACATTTTTTCAGCACAGGACCCACAGACAGATAAACTAAACCCATGTGATATCAGTGACAACAGTGCAAAACCTCTATACCGCTAAGAATTATGGGTAATATGCTTTGTGGATCAGGGGCTCATAGGGGGCGGGGCTAAAGACCACTCTGGAGAATTGAGCCACCCTACGCACTCACACTCTCATGGGGGGAACATGAGGGTGAAGTGTGAGTATTGGGACGGGGCCTTATTCATATTTCATTATTTTTGATGATGTATTTTCTGTGTCACCACTAGAGGGCAGTCTGACTCTGACAGGTTAATGTGTCATTAGTGGTAATGCATGGGGGCTCCTGACTGCTGCTAGATTTATATTATATTTTACAATGCTGTCACACTGTTTTAATCTTGTACCCCTTAGGAACCCATTGGGGGTACCAGTACCCCACTTTGGGAACCACTGCTCAAATACTGTGTTGTGTATGTTTTTTTTAAGAATTATCCAGGAGCCAGTGTGAAGACATAACATACTGTATGTTTGTGAATGGAGGCAGGCCAGTACAGAGATCTATCTACTGTATTACACTAACCCAGGGGTCTGCAACCTGCGGCTCTGGAGCCACATGTGGCTCTTTGACTCTTTTGCAATGGCTCTAGATAGTTTTCAAAAACTTAATAAAATAATTAATTATTATTTCTTACAGAGGGTATTGATGAATATTGACATTAACTTCAAATAAAATTAGCATAAAAACAATTTGTTAACCTAAAAATAAATCACATTGTGCAATAACTTGCACCTGTGGCTAACCTTAAGTTGTAATGAAATCCCTGGTAAGATAACAAAACTAACAAAAAGACTATTCTGGAAGAAAATAGATTGCTTGATATGTTTATTTATTCGTTTATTTGATATGGACATAACAACTGCATTGGACAAACCAGATACATTGTTTTCAGTGTTATAGCAAAACTGCTAATTTGCAACACCTGTCCATAGGAGGCAACACATTTCACAATACACAATGCAATACAATACACAATACACTATTTAAAAGGTAAACAATACACATCAGGATACATTTCATAAAGCGTTACCATGTGAGCAGCTTTGACTTGACTTCAGCCATTGTTTCTGTAAAACCTGTTCATGTCAGTCAGCAGTTTTAAATCAGTGGGCAGAGACTTCCACAGGCTGGATCCATTAAAAGAGAAACTGGACTGTCCAAAAGATTTTGTACATTTTGGGAGAACACAGTCCCCACTGACCGAGGCTCTGGTGTTGGGTCTACGGGAGTCCTGACGCCGAACAATGAGAGCTGAGAACAGCGGCGACACATGACTGTTCAAACATTTAAAGACCAATTTCAGAGTACTAAAATTTATAAAGTTTTCGAAAGTAAAAAGATTATGTCTATGAATGATGTCACAGTGATGCCATCTCATAGGTTTTCTATCAAATACCTTGACTGCCTGTTTGTACAATGAAACAACTGGCTTGAGTGTGGACGAGGAGGTTTGTGACCAGGATGTGATGCAGTAGGACAGATGTGAAAAAATCATTGAATGCATGTATAGCAGGGCGGCCTGATGGGACAGATCCCTCCTGATGAAGCCAAAACAGTTCAAGTTGGATTTGACCTTTTTACACACATTTTTGACTTGACTTTGAAATTTAAGGTTGTTATCAATAATAATTCCAAGATATTTGGTCTCTTTTACTACTTGTATGATTTCATTGTTTATGCTGACTTCAAAGGTGCTGTTAGAGGGTCTTGTTTTAATTGAGAAACAGACAGCAACGGTTTTCTTCACATTTAAGGTTAGGTGAGACAGCTCGAGCCATCTAGAGATGTTTACTAGGGCAAGTGTCAACTGCTGCACTGCCAGAGTTTCTGTTGCAAGAAATTAATTTCATTAACTCATAAAATTATTTGATATTATTTCAACTTTATAGATTTTTATACACTGTAATGTTTGCATTGAGAAGGTTTTTTTTTTTTTTTTCGGCTCCAGAAGGACTTTAATCCTGGTGAGTTTGGGCAAAATGGCTCCTTGGAGAGTAAAGGTTGTTGACCCCTGCACTAACCTATTTAATTCAGCTTTTAGAAACTTTGGAAAGATTTGTCAAGATTGACAAACACGTTGTGTCGTACATGACACCACGTGAACCCATTTTCATGCAAGTTTGGTAATTGAGGGCAATTGTTTTTTGATGGTTTGTAAAGCATCAACATCCATCATCAGTTCTCACACATAACGGAGGTCATATTTGTAATGATCTAAAATGCTGTTCCAGGTCATTGAAAGGCTGATGAAGAAGACTGGAAATAATCCCCACATTCAGAGCTCAGTGATAACAGCCAATAATTCCAACTCTAGAGGCAGACGTAGATGTGGAGTTCCAGACTATCCAGCACCTAGAGAAGAACATTATCCAAAAGCAGCACGACAGAGACGTTTTGTTCTGTATGGAGGACGTTTGGAAAAAGCCGACCTCACATACAGGTAAACCATTTAAAATCATTGACTTTTCTCTCTAATCTGAATCTGAATCAACTTTTATTTGTCACAAGTTACAGAACAATAAGATTGTATTTGTCTGTGATCAGATAACTCACTGTATTTGATCATCCAGACACCAGCTCTAACTCACCAAACATACATTTTAACTTATTATCCAACTTTATGATTAGTCACTTCCTCCAGAGCATGTGTCACAGGTTTAATATAGAAATATAGACTGTAGTTCTTAATGTCTTTGAAGTATTACTGTAAATAGTTTCTGTTGTTTTTAATATAGTCGTGATAAGGGTAACAGACATTATGTTTGCACTATTGTTGGTTGTTGTAGTTGCTCCTAGACTGTGGAACAGTCCTCTCTTTATCATTATTATTACTGTTGATATTTTTAAAACTCATTAAAAACATGTTTTTATGTTGTGGTTTTTAAACTGAACTGACATTATTGGTTTTATATTTTTATTTATTTGATCTCATTTTCTTTTACTTGTGTAAACTTTTATAACTTCTCTACAGGACTTTGGTCAACGTTTGTTTTTAAATGTGCTTGATAAATAATTGACCTACAGTATATACAGTATGCTCAGAGGTAATAATAGTTCACCTCATCTACACCCAACAAAAATTTAAACGCACAAAGTAATTTTTTTTTAAATATTTATTATCAATCAGGAAATATTTCAACAGTCATTCTTGTCTTATTAACAGAAACATGTTATTATGGGCTGAACCCACCAGCGCTACATGTCTGACACATACAGTCAACAGACAAACAATAATTCATAATTATTGTTCATTCCTCTAAACTGGCAGCATTTCATTATGTTCAGTCAGTGTTTGATCATTGTTTATGTATGGGACAGACACCAGCACTCCTCATGACCTGTACAGTAACTAGTGGGTTTTAACTGTCATATAAAGGCCACTAGAGCCCAAAAAATCCTTTAAAAAAAAAAAAAAAAAAAAAAAAAAAGTACATTTGAAAAGTTTCTTCTGCAGCAGATGAACTTTGTTAGTCAGATGAAATGAGTCAGACTTGTTTAGAAGAGTAAATATTTCTCAGTAATCATCTTAGTGGGTGGGACGCTCTCTACGAGCTTTGTTAGCGTCACACGTGTTACAGTATCATAGATCTCATATTACATCTGCTATTGTAAAAGCTCACAGTGTTTCTGATCTCTACAGGATCGTTCGCTTCCCCTGGCAGATCAATGAGGAAAAGGTTCGACGGGTTTTTAAGGAGGCTCTAAAGATCTGGAGCGAGGTCACCCCACTAACATTCACTGAGATCCACAGTGGGAAAGCAGACATCCACATTGACTTCACCAGGTGGGGGTTGATTCACAATCATTAAAAAGTGAATATTACTGTCATTTAGCCCCTGCCCTGACAAAAGGAGCAAACAGTAGGTCAGAATGGATGAATATTAGTTATTAAATAAAATGTGAATCTGAATCTGACCAGAGCCCAATTCATTATTTATTATGTTGAAAACTAAAAACATTCAAAAGCTTGTAAAATATCATTAAGTGAACACAACACTGGTAAATATGTACATTTATAACTCTAACGACTTGAATTAAATTAAAGGCAAATACAGTCAAACTAAAACACATGGTGAATATTGTTACTGGTGTTTACATACATTTTTGATCTGAATATCTTCTATATTTCTCTCAAAGATCAGGTTGTTGAGTTTTATCATAAGTGATTTGACTGTTCCATGAGTTGATAACATTAGAATCCTTTGTTTTATGCTGAGAAGATTTACATCACACTTCAAATAAAGCCACACAAATACTTTATATGTAATCATTTTACTGTGTCTAAAGATTGAAAACTGAACGCTCTCGAAATGTGACAAGTTATTTTGCACAAAATGGGATGCAGAGTAGACACTTTTCTAACATCACCCTGTGACCCTATGACCTTGTGACCATGTGACCCTGTGACCCTGACCCTATGACATATGACCCTATGACCATGTGACCATGTGACATCACCCTATGACCCTATGACCATGTGATCATGTGACATCACCCTATGACCCTGTGACCCTATGACCCTGTGGCCTTGTGACCCTATGACCATGTGACGTCACCCTGTGACCCTGTGACCCTGACCCTATGACATGTGACCCTATGACCATGTGATCATGTGACATCACCCTATGACCCTGTGTCCCTATGACCATGTGACCCTATGACCCTGTAGGTACTGGCATGGTGACAATCTTCCCTTTGATGGTCCTGGTGGAATTCTAGCTCACGCCTTCTTTCCTAAAACACATCGTCAGGGTGACATTCACTTTGATTATGATGAGTCATGGACTCTAGGAAACCACATGGGTAAGTGGGTGGATGGATGGATGGATGGATGGATGGATGGAGGGAGGGAGGGAGGGAGGGAGGGATGTTTTGCATTCCATAGCATCATCTATGAGTTGTTTTTTCTATTTCAGTAAAATGTGAGAGAATCTTTAAACCAGTTTTTAAATCTTTGGGAGGGGGAGGGGTAGGGGGAGGGGTTTACAGCAGCACTATGGAATAATTACACACTATAATGAATTAGTTTTAAAAATGTTTTTTAGAACAATTAGGTGAAATTTAATCATTTCTCACGGCACACAAGTGTGCCACGGCCCAGTGGTTGAAAACCCCTGCTTTAGAATAAATGAGGTCAGGGTCAGTGGGGGGAGGGGGGGTCATAGTTTAAATAAGGTGACCCTCAGGCATCAGCACCAACACTGTTAAACTAGTGTTTAATGACCTTTCACCTTTATATTCTATGTTTACATCTCTTACATTATTATATTATATTCTGATGTTTTATTTTACCATCAAACAATCAGAATAAATACTTATTATTGTTTATTATTTTACCTTGGTAACAATATCTTTATAAACACATTAACTTAATTTCAGGTGATATGATTAGTCATCGTTTCCATTCATTGGCTAATGTTAGTTCAGAGGTCAAATATAAAGGGCTGCAGATTTTAAATGAACCTTTTTAACATTAATGTTCACAAGTTTGACATTTCCACATATAAATGATACATAAAGCAATAAGTGGCAGATATAAAATTTCATTGATTTTTTTGACTAATTTTTATTTATTTTGAGGAAATTATGTGAAATATTTTCAGGAAAATGTAGTTCTTTGAACAATTTGAGATTTAAAATGACTGCAGTCATGTGATAAAAGCGTGGGAAAAATGTGATCCTTCATTAAAGTTGTGTAAATAGAAGATTTACAACTTACATATTATTTTTTGGTATTTTACACAATAATTTATGTTTTCCTTTCTCCTGTGGGAAGAATTGGATGGTCTGAAGCACGTGTCAAACTGCCCGGGGACCAAATCCGGCCCTTTAGAGCATCCAATTCAGCCCGCAGAAGAATGTAAATATTACAGAGAAAACGTGAATTATTGTGTAAAAGACCAAATAATCCATATCTCAAATTGACCATTTTAATGAAACTCTACGATATTTTTATGAGTTTGTATTTTTGCTTTGTTTATATCACATAAACATTTTTAATTGCAAAATCTGGAAAGGACTCTAAAATTTTCTACAAATCTTGCAATTTCTCACAAACAATTGCACAAAATTCCTCTAAATTACACAAAAAATTGGTAATAAATTCATTCAAGATGTTTTTAAGTGAATTGAACTGACATTGAAAACTGAGACACAATGATGTTAAAATAGTTTTTTTTTCTCCACCTAAAATCTGTGGCCGCTTGAGATCAAACGTCCGTATTTGGCCCCTGAACTAACACCCCTGGTCTAAAGGGCCAGATTTGGCCCCTGGACCTTGAGTTTGACACAAATGGATGATGTGGTGTCTAGTGTTGATGGATAAATAGCCTGTGTCACGAGTAAACCACAACAAAGCTGTTAAACGTAGTTTTCTCTCCACCTGCAGGTACGGACCTTCTCCAGGTGGCTGCCCATGAGTTTGGACACGTTCTGGGCCTGCAGCACTCCAATGTACCTGGAGCCATTATGTCTGCTTATTATTCCTTCTCATATCCACTCAAACTGAGTGAGGACGACAAGCAAGGCATCCAATATCTGTACGGAACTCATCCTCAATCACTGGCCTCACCATCACCTCCTCCTGCTCCTCGTCCTCCTCCAGCTAAGACAGAGACTAATGAGATCATCACCACTGTGAGTGATTGACACAAACCTGCATATGATTGAGTGTGACTAAGTAATATTGACTTTTCAGATTAAAGATGGAACGTGTAAAGGGCGAAAGAAGTTCATATAAAACAAAGTGGTTTTATGTTGATTCAGCTTTTAGTTTCAGAGAGAGAGAGTAAAGTAAGGGTAGATTGTGATAAATTGTTATAAATAGTTGAAATGAACCTTTTTCTGGAACTAATGAATTGATCAAAAATAAACAAGTCATTGGGTGTTAGTGATTGGTTCATATAGAAGCGTCTGTTAGAGCCCCATAATTAATAACAACCCAATATGTAACAATCAATCAATCAATCTTTATTTGTATAGCGCCAAATCATAACCAATGGTATCTCAAGGCACTTTACAGTAGAGCAGTCTTAAGGACGGACTCTTCATTTTATAGATACACACATATGCATATATACGTATATACACATACATATGTATCCCACACCCAACATGAATTCATCATGGCGGCAAGGAAAACCTTCTGTTAAGCAGCAGGAACCTTGTGTGGATCCCATTCCTATGATGAACAGCCATCCACGTTATGCTGTGTTGGGTGTGTGCAGAGGAAAGGGTGGAGACAGAGTTGTTGAGACTCTGTAACTCCACACTGAGGATCCCACGGACCTGCAAGACAAAAGCCAGAAGGAGAACAGGAGCAAACACACAAGGGAAGAAGCAGACATAGAGGGAGTGTTTGAGAGAGGAATGGGACCCTCTCCGGTCCCTCTCTAACCTAAATGACCTCTCTCTTAACGCCCTCTCCAACTTCTCTCCAACCGAGCATGCCAGACCCCCCCCCACCGGCAGTCTATGCCTATTGCATCTTAACTATGAGCTATGAGCTGGTTCCTAACTAAAAGCTTTACCAAAGAGGAATGTTTTGAGCCTAACCTTAAAGGTAGAGAGGGTGTCTGCCCCCCGAACCGTGGTTGGTAGATGGTTCCAGAGAAGTGGGGCCTGATAACTGAAAGCTCTTCCTCCTATACTACTTTTAGAGACAAATGGAACAACGAGTAGTCCAGCATTTTGAGAGCGTAGTGTTCTGGGGGGATTGTATGGCACTACAAGCTCCTTGAGATAGACTGGTGCCTGTCCATTTAGGGCTTTATAAGTGAGAAGAAGAATCTTGAATTCTATTCTATATTTTATGGGAAGCCAATGCAGAGAGGCTAATACAGGAGTAATGTGATCTCTTCTCCTAGTTTTAGTCAGTACACGTGCTGCAGCATTTTGAACCAGCTGAAGTGTCTTAAGCGACTTGCTCGGGCAGCCTGCTAAAAGAGAATTACAATAATCCAGTCTAGAGGTAACAAAAGCATGGACTAGCTTTTCGGCGTCGCCCTGAGACAGGATGGATCTGATTTTAGCAATGTTACGGAGATGAAAGAAGGCAGTTCTTGAAGTTTGTTTTATGTGAGAGTTGAAGGATAAATCCTGATCAAATAGAACCCCAAGGTTTCTAACAGTTGTGCTTTGTGCCAGAGTAATGCCATCTAGGGCAGTTAGGCTAGCATAGGTTTCTCTAAGGTGTCGTGGGCCCAGTACAATGACCTCAGTCTTGTCTGAGTTGAGAAGAAGAACATTTTGGTCCATCCAGGCCCTAATGTCCTTTAGACAGGCCTCAAGTTTAGATAGCTGATTTGTCTCACCTGACTTCATTGATACATACAGTTGGGTATCATCAGCATAGCAGTGAAAGTTAACAGAGTATTTTCTCATAACATTACCAAGGGGGATCATATAGATACAGAAGAGGATTGGACCTAGCACAGAGCCCTGAGGAACCCCGTAGCTTACTTTAGTGTACACAGAAGACCTATTATTCACGTCTACAAACTGGTACCTATCAGATAGGTAGGACTTAAACCAGTTTAGGGCAGTCCCTGTGATTCCAAGTAATTTCTCTAATCTCTCTAGTAGAATATAGTGATCTATAGTGTCAAAAGCTGCACTAAGATCTAATAAAACCAGCACTGAGAGTCGTCCTTCATCTGAAGCCCAGAGTAGATCATTAGTTACTTTAACTAAAGCAGTCTCTGTGCTGTGTTGAGCTCTAAAACCTGACTGGAAGTCCTCGAACAGGCTGTTGTTTTGAAGAAATTCACAGAGCTGAGCTGCCACAACTTTCTCAAGAATCTTTGAAATAAAAGGAAGATTAGATATAGGCCTGTAGTTTGCTAAAGTGCTGGAATCAAGAGTAGGTTTTTTGAGAAGGGGTTTGATTACAGCTACTTTAAAGGACTGTGGCACGTAGCCTATTGATAGGGATATATTTATTGTCTCCAACAAAGATGGGCAGACCAGGGGAACAACTTCTTTAAACAGCTTAGTTGGGATCGGATCTGAAAGGCAGGTCGATGGTTTGGAGGATGAAATAATAGAGTTAAGTTCCTGAAGTCCTATATGTGTGAAACAGTTTAGGTTAGGCCTATTTACATTTAATGGTACAGCAGGCCCAGGTGAAGGCAGGGAGTGGCTAATTTTATCTCTAATCTTATGAATTTTATGGTTAAAAAATGTCATAAAGTCCTCACAGCTGAGGGCTAGAGGAATCATGGGCTCAATAGAGCTCTGACTTTGTGTTAGCCTGGCTACAGTGCTGAAAAGGTACCTCGGATTATTTTTATTTTCTTCAATTAGTGAGGAGTAGTATGTAGATCGACTATGTCGTAAGGCTGTCATGTATTTACTATGGCTTTCTTGCCAAAGTATTCGTGACTCCTCTGTTTTATTGGAGCGCCACATTCTCTCTAATTTACGGGTTGTTTGTTTGAGTGTGTGAGTTTCAGAGCTAAACCACGGAGCTTTCCTCTGACGTTTAATAGTTTTTTCCCTCAATGGGGCAATTGAGTCCAAGGTGGATTTTAGTAGACTAGCAGAGCTATCGACAAGCAGATCCAGTTGAGAGGGGTTATAATTGATATCATAGTTATTTATTGGATGGTGCACTGAGTTTAAGGCAGCAGGAATGGCCTCTTTAAATTTAGCCACAGCACTGTTGGATAGATTTCTACTTGTAACTATTTTATTGCACAGTGCGAGATCCTCTAGGATAATGTTAAAAGATATTAAAAAGTGATCTGATAGCAGAGGATTTTCAGGGTAGACTTTTAGTTCATTAATATCAAGGCCATATGTTAGAACAAGATCAAGAGTATGATTTAAACGATGAGTAGCTTCATTAATAGTTTGAAAAAAGCCAACTGAGTCTATTAGGGACATAAAGGCTGAGCTCAGGCTATCACTATCTTTGTCCACATGGATATTAAAATCTCCTACTATCAGTATTTTATCAGAACTGAGGACTAAGTTTGATATAAACTCAGAGAATTCTGATAGAAATTCAGAATAAGGGCCTGGAGGACGGTAAATTATCACAAATAAGACTGGCTGGCAGGTTTTTGATTTGGTATGAGATAAATTTAGAACCAGGCTTTCAAAGGAAGTGTAACTGGCCTTGGTTTAGGATAGATTAGGAGAGAGGAATGATAAATAGCTGCTACACCACCTCCACGGCCTATGTCTCGTGGCATATGAGTATTTAAATGACTGGGAGGAGTGGCTTCATTTAAACTAACATATTCATCTTGATACAGCCATGTTTCAGTTAAACAGAATAAATCAAAGTTATTTTCTGAGATAAGGTCATTTACTAGTAGAGATTTGGATCTCAGTGATCTAATATTTAATAGAGCACATCTAATGCTTTATGTTTTGGTGTTTCTAGATTTGAGATTTTAATTTTTTTCAGATTTTTATAATTGATAGCTCTTTTATTTGATTTTATGTTAAAATCATTGTGAAATATGGGTCGGGGGACTGACACCGTCTCCATAAAATAATATTCATCACCATCACAACAGTTGTCATGGCGATGAACACAGCTATCATAATAGCAATGGGAGGGAAACTGTCCTAAGGCAAGCGCAGAGGGGCGTGGAGGACTCCGCCTCTGTAACATGGTCTCATTCATGAGATGTCATAACAGTGACTGTGCCATGTTTTCTGATAGTAGAGATGCTCCCTCCAAAGTAGGATGGATTCCATCTCTTCCTATCAGGTTCGGTTTTCCCCAGAAGGATCTCCAATGATCAATGAAGCCCACCTCGTTTTCTGGACACCACCTCGATAGCCAGCGGTTAAATGATGACATGCTATAGGCTATACATGTCATCACTGGTCAGATTTGGCAAGGGACCAGAGAAAACAAGACCCCAATAGTTTTTAAAAATACGTAATAAAACCCAAAGTGTAATAACTGGTCAAGAATGGAGGATTAGGATTAGGATTAGAATTAGGACCACTGGAAAAAACTAAACACAAAAACTGATCCAATAGTGGAAGAACTTCTCTTGATTTTTATTTTGAGGTTTTTTTTTTTTGCCTTTTTTTTCTGCTTATTTATAAGTTTTTATTTTTTATTTTCATTTGTTACTACTTCAGGACATCAACAATGAATAACCGAATTTTCTGATTTTCTGCGTCAGCGAGAGGTATGAGGAATGTCTGCTCTGAATGATCAGTTTCTTTCAAAAAAAAAATAAAATAATAATAATAATAATAATAATAATAATGTTAATAATAATAATAATAATGTTATTAATAATAATAATGTTATTAATAATAATAATGTTAATAATAATAATAATAATAATAATGTTAATAATAATAATAATAATAATAATAATGTTATTATTAATAATAATAATAATAATAATGTTAATAATAATAATAATAATAATGTTATTAATAATAATAATAATAATACCTATAATGTTATTAATTATAATGAATGTGTGTTCCTAGCAGCCTGATGTCTGCCACACTGACTTTGATGCCGTGTCCATGATCCGAGGGGAACTGTTCTTCTTTAAGTCAGGCTTTGTTTGGAGGATCAGGGAGGGACATCTAGAACATGGCTACCCAGCACTGGCCTCCCGTCATTGGAGGGGGATCCCCCACAACATAGAGGCAGCCTTTGAAGACAAAGCTGGGAACATTTGGTTCTTCCAAGGTACGTAACTAAATAACTGAAGCTCCTTTAATGTGGTCTATAGCTTTAATGGTTGAATGATTGACAGATGTGATCAGTAAAAATCTAATGCAAATGTTTGTGGTATTTTTCCTCTGAAAGCTAGGTGGCTACGCTAAAGTCCGTTTTTAATCTGAAATTATCAGCTAAGATAATTTCACTCTTTACAGACTAAATAGATGTAGATGTGTTCCTGATGCACTCACACACAAACATGTTCATGTGTCTCTTGTGGAGCTTTTTAGTTTATTTAGTAGCTTTTTAGATCATTTAGTAGCTTTTTAGATCATTTAGTAGCTTTTTAGATCATTTAGTAGCTTTTTAGATCATTTGGTAGCTTTTTAGATCATTTAGTAGCTTTTTAGATCATTTAGTAGCTTTTTAGTTTATTTAGTAGCTTTTTAGTTTATTTAGTAGTTTTTTAGTTTATTTAGTAGCTTTTTAGTTTATTTAGTAGCTTTTTAGTTTATTTAGTAGCTTTTTAGTTTATTTAGTAGCTTTTTAGTTTATTTAGCAGCTTTTTAGATCATTTAGTAGCTTTTTAGTTTATTTAGTAGCTTTTTAGTTTATTTAGTAGCTTTTTAGTTTATTTAGTAGCTTTTTAGTTTATTTAGTAGTTTTTTAGTTTATTTAGCAGCTTTTTAGATCATTTAGTAGCTTTTTAGATCATTTAGTAGCTTTTTAGATCATTTAGTAGCTTTTTAGTTTATTTAGTAGCTTTTTAGTTTATTTAGTAGCTTTTTAGTTTATTTAGTAGCTTTTTAGTTTATTTAGTAGACAGTTGAAGTCCTTCTATCCTCAGGGTTTGTGTGTTTTGTGTGTCAGTGATTTATTCTCTAACTTCAGACGTTAGAGCTACTGATAGATTTGAAAAACCAAACTAATGATGCCACAGAACAGAGCTGATAATGTGATAAAGTGATGATGATATCTTCTCCACAGGTGAGAACTACTGGGTGTTTGATGCTGAGATGCCCATCCGGGGTCCAGAGCCCCTCGGTGCTTTAGGTCTGTCTGTTTCTGGGGTTCAGGCAGCTCTACGCTGGGGCCACGATCCAAACTACAACACCTACTTCATCAAGTCAGGCAGTTACTGGAGGTTCAGCCCCCAGGACAGCAGAGTGGAGTCTGTTAATCCACGCAGCATGAAAGACTGGAGCAACATCCCTGATGAAGTAGATGCTGCGTTCAGGGACATTTATGGTAGGATTCATTCAAAAAATCATTTTTATTTCTATGTTATGTTAAGGTTTTGTTTATTCAGACAAAGTGTTTCAGGAAATGTTCATCTCTGACATGTTGGTGTACCATAGTTACCAGTTTGTGTTACAAATGCTTATCATTGCACTTAATAGGAATCACATGTTTGTGAGGGGCTGCTGTAGACCCCTGACCCTGTTAACACTCATATCACTAACTCTGAGGGTCAATC
>NC_041052.1:42858674-42971174 GCF_900634775.1 Gouania willdenowi
GTACTTAGGGAGGGATACTCTGCCTTAGCTGCCCCTTTGTACCGCCTCACTGCTGGAGACCCTAGAAAGAAGAAGAGAGGGGGTAAGAGGAGCCTGGATCCAGTCCCGCCTTTTCTGTGGACAGCTGGTTGCGAAGAGGCTTTTCAGTCCATCAAAGGAAAACTCACTTCTGCACCAGTGCTGGGCTATCCTGATTTCAACTTGCCCTTTGTCCTTCAGACAGACGCTTCAGGTGAGGGGCTAGGTGCTGTGTTGGTGCAAGTCCAAGGAGGGGTAGAGAGGGTCATAGCATTTGCCAGCAGAGGGTTGAGTCCACCCGAAACCAGGTATCCTGCACACAAACTCGAGTTCCTGGCTCTGAAATGGGCTGTGACGGATAAGTTTTACGACCACCTCTATGGGCGGAGATTCACGGTTTTAACAGACAACAACCCCCTGAAATACGTGATGTCTTCAGCAAAGCTGGATGCCACGGGCCAGCGGTGGGTGTCTCGACTGGCAGCTTTTGATTTTGAGGTCCAGTATCGAAGGGGACAGAGCAACGCAAACGCTGACGCCCTTTCCCGTATGTCCAACCAGGAGGTCACCCGGGTCCTCCAAACATGTCCACAACTGGTGGGGTCCAGTGAGCAGAGGCAACTAGACAACTCCTCGGACAGGAACAAACCTGCCTTGGAGAAAGTTGAGTCCGAACCATGTGAACCAAGTGAGCGATACAGGGACGTGGGGATGCAGTCGCTGCCGGCAAAGACAAAACAGGAGATCCGTGCGGAGCAGAAAGAGGATCCTGTCATTGGACCTGTCTTACACTGTAAGAGTCTGAACCAGAAGCCTCGCCGCAGTGAGAGGGTCAGTGGGGGAGGGCAGGTGCGCCTTCTTTTAAAAGAGTGGAAGAGGTTAGTGGTCCGGGATGGCATCATGTATCGCCGCATCCAAGACACTCAAGGAAGGGTAGTTGAGCAGCTAGTACTACCAAAGAAGCTACGTGCACCAGTCCAGACTGCCCTCCACAACGACTCCGGGCACTTCGGGGTTGAAAGAACAGTGCAGATGATAAGGGAGAGATTTTACTGGCCTCAGATGTCCCAGGAAATCAAGGCTTGGTGTGAGCAGTGTGAGAGGTGCTGTCTCAGAAAGACTCCAACTGCAAGTGTCAGGGCGCCCCTGGTCAGTATACATAGCAATGCCCCTATGGAACTTGTGTGCGTGGACTTCTTGACTCTGGAGAAGTCAAAGGGTGGCATAGAAAATGTGCTCATCGTTACCGACCACTTCTCCCGCTATGCGCAGGCCTACCCAACAAAAGACCAAAAAGCCAGCACAGTGGCGAAGGTGCTGTGGAAAAACTTTTTCTGCCGGTTTGGCTTCCCTGCGAAATTGCATGCAGACCAAGGGCGTAACTTTGAAAGTGCTGTTGTGAAGGAGCTGTGCAAGTGTACTGGAATCGTTAAGACCCACACCACTCCCTACCACCCGCAGGGAAATGGGACCACGGAATGGTTCAACCGCACCCTCATGAACATGCTAGGAACACTAGAACCCAGCCTGAAGCCAAGGTGGCATGAACATGTGGATGCGATGACTAATGCTTACAACTGTACGCGCCACGATTCCACTGGATATGCTCCGTACTACTTGATGTTTGGTAGGCATCCCAGGCTTCCCGTTGACCTGACCTTTGGGCTCAACTTGACTAGTGAGCCTTGTGAGTACAGTGAATATGTCCAGACACTGCGTGACTGTCTATCACAAGCTTACGCCCAAGCAAATGAGACATCTCGGCAGGCCAAGGGCCAACAGAAGAAATACTACGATCAGAAGGCAAAGAGTGAAGTTTTCAGCCCAGGAGACAGAGTCCTCGTTAAAGTGTGTCATGTGGAGGGACGGCAGAAACTGGCCGACAAGTGGGAGTCTCATCCATACATCGTGGTAAAGAAGCAGCCTAACATACCTGTATATGTGGTGCGAACAGAAGATGGCGGCACCGAGAGGGTGGTCCACCGCAATCTCCTTACACAATGCATGTTTCTTCCTGTAGAGCAGGCCTGTGATGCGACATGGGATGAAGATGAACAAGACTCGGGAGAGGACGGTGAGATGAAGATTTAGAGAACACCGGAGAGGAAGCTGGCATAGTGGTGGGAGAAGATGTTGAGTCAGATACAGCAGTGGACAGTGCAGAAGCAGTTTTGGAGAGTACTGTACCAGAGATAACGGGTGAACTCACCGAAACCGAGGAAGAGGATGTGGAGGCAGAAGCAATGGCAACTGGAGCTGAGGTGACTGAAACAATCAGTAGAAATAACTTCTCCACCAAGCCAAGTAATTTAAGGAGGAACCCTCAGAGAAATCGTCGTCCACCACAGAAACTGTGTTTGGAATTGCAAGTCAGTGATCTAGGGGCAGACCGTGAGAAGATAGAAAGAGGATGGGCTGTGTGGCAGAAGGCAAGACGCAAGAAGATGCGCAGCACACATGTTGCAACAGAGCGAGAGTAAACAGAGATAGGAGACACACAAACACATTGTCGTCTACATTCATTTAGTATTTTTGAGTTTAGTTGATGGTATTTTATTTCCTGTGGTCTGATGACTGGGACGCCATCAAGTAATGACGGGGTGGATGTAAGGTAGTGACCAAACTTCGTCACAAGGTGTCGCTGTGTGTCCCTTTTAAGAGTTAGGCTGTTCAAGTAGATTGTCCCTAACGGTGCGCCAAAAACACAACACAGAGACTCAGGGTACTTAGGGAGGGCTGCCTTCACCGGGTGGGTTACACATACATATATACATACATATATATATACATGCATACATACATACATATATATATATACATGCATACATACATACATACATACATACATACATGCATGCATGCATGCATACATATATATATACATACATACATACATACATACCTATATACTGTAAATATATGATATATCTATATACTGTAAATATATGATATATCTATATACTGTAAATAGATGATATATCTATATACTGTAAATAGATGATATATCTATATACTGTAAATCCTAAGTTTTTACCTGAATAAATAAACAATATTAATACTTGCCAGTGTCCCACACTCGTGCCAAACTACCTGTTAGCTCCTCCCTCTTGCTAAGCAGGAGGCGGGGTTAGGTGGAAGCCCCTCCCACCTGTGAGTGCACACACCTGGTTGTATTAATGACTCTAACCTGTTCCAATGGCAGTGATTGTTTAACAGTTTAATAGTTGTTTCTCCTCATTAGGACTGAACTTTAATGTTTGATGAACATCTCATGGTAAGAACCTTTAAATATAACCACTTTATTAGAAACTCTGGAAACATAAACATTGTTTATCACGGACACTGACGTTAAATGTATTTATTGTTTATTTATTTGTAAAGTTTGTTTATTTTTTTAAAAGGCCATTTCAATGCATGTTTACTGGGTTTGATTTAAATATTTAATAAGTTTATTTCAGAAATCATGTTAACTGTGCAGTAGTAGAAAAGTTCTCAGATCTAATGAAATAATGATGAGTCACGTTATTTAGAAATAAATCAGGTCAACAATCTCTGAAGTGTTCAGTGTGAACTAGACCTGGGCAATATATTCAGATTCAACATATATTGAGTTTTCTATTTTTGCGATATAAAAAATTCCAACAATATGTTTATTTTCCAGCTTTTTTTATATTAAAATATTTGTTGCTGCTACTTCTCAGAACATGTAAATCACAGTTAAATGATCACTGAGTGAGTTCTAACCCTGACCTTCATCTAAACCTTCCACACTACAGAACTCACTCACACGTGCTGTCCTTGAGCAGTGGTTCCCAACCAAGGGTACGTGTACCCCTAGAGGTACTTGAACACATGGCAGGGGGTTCTTGGAAACATTGATGAATCTATTTCCAACATGCTGAGTCATATTTAAGCCTACACTGTACATGCTCATCCAACAGATTTTCACAATAAACTACATTAATGAAATAAACAATATTGTGGCCTTAATATCCTACTAATTGTTACTATGTGTTATAAACATTACTAAAAATTGAGGTCAATATATTCTCTGATATACAATAATTGTAATGCACAAAATTGATATTTAGTGTGCGTCAAATGTACAGGTTGACATTTTCAAGCTATTAACATGTAAATTAAAGGTTAGTAAAATGGAGGGATGAGGGGGTTCTCCTAATGGGGGGGGGGGGAGAGAACACTGCTTTAGAGCAGAAAAAGACTTAAGTGGAACATATTGATCAGATGTTAATATATGTGGTCAGACTTCATTTTGAATTAAAATGATCAAGATTCATAATCATATATTGACATTTTGAGAAAAAACTATAGCGATGTGAGTTTTAGTCGTTCAGCCCTAATGTGAACAAACCTTTAGAATCTGGACTTTGTTAAAACACAATGTGCTACAGGTTTAAATGTTGATAGACAAGAATTATAATTAAAATAGTCCAAATGAAACAATAACATGTTTACCTTTAAGATGAATCTACATGTAAACAGTGGCTTTATGAACATGTCATTTATTCTGAATGACATCATACATAGATTACTGACTACTGTAATACTTCTGATAAATGACTTGTTCCTTTATAATAATATTAAAGTACATTTAAAGAACCTTAAAACTCTTTTTCATGAAGACTAACATACAGACTAATGATAGTTCTCACTATATTTACCATAAATAAGCTGCAGTGGAATTAGTAGCAGTTTTTATCATGTTTTACTGTAAACATTTGCTTCTAATTATCAAACCTGCTTAAAACAAATTAAAGATGCTATTTGTTTTGAATAATTTATTATTAAATTCCATTTCCTGGAAACAGACGAGAGAAAAAGAAAGACTGACCTTTGCAGCACGAGCAAAAAACACGACAGTGTCAACATTCTGAGCACAGATGGAGGCGGGGTTTATTCATATTTAGTTGACTAAAAAACTATTTACTGTTGTGGGAATCATCATAATTATATAGTAATGAGATCCACAGTAAAAACATTGTGTGAATGAAACTCAATATTTCCAGTACTTTTATTATTGTAATTTTTACACTGTTTTTATTTTTTTAAATGTCGTCGTACGTTTCTGGTGCAAATAAAATAATTGTGATTCTGATGATGGCGTTATTTTTAATGTTAACCTGTGGTGAAAAAAAATCTAAATTCTCACAAACTCCTTAAATTTTCCTCAAATTATTAGATAATTTTTCAATAGTAATTTAATATTAAATAAATAGAAATTGGTCACAAATACATATTTACATACATATTTAGTATTTAATGTAAACGTAGAAGTGTAAACTGGGGAATAATTATGTTAAATACTTGTTTACTGTATAAAATGTGTGGCCCACTTTAAATCAAACTGCTCTGTATTTGGCCCCTGAACTAAACAGCAGAGTATTATTATTATTATTATTATTATTATTAATAAAGGTCTTAGAATAATACCAGTTTGTTCCTTAAATTCATTAAATACAAGAAGAAATAATTATTGCATGAGTATAGACCTCTAACTAATATTAGTCACTAAAATGAACCTCATGATGTTAGGGGTGGGTGATCTGATGTTTTTCTGGATACAAACCTAATATAAGTGTTTTTAATAAAGCTTTTTACACATTTTGATTAGACGAGAAGTCATGATCTTATTTATTTAGTAAGAATTATTAAATCGTACAAAAAGACAACAAATACAACTAAATAACATGCATGGTGTGACAGTTCTTTCAAATAAAATATATACACATGATATTAATGGGAGAAAATTCACTTTAAAACCAAATTATCATCAAAAACAGCGACTGATCAAGAAAAAACTCCGTCCAGACGAAATGGCAACAACATAATAACATGTACAACAGTAATGTGCCTGTGGGGGGGCGGGGACAGGGGCGGGGCTTTAGCTTCTACCAGGCAGGGGCCGTGTTCGCCAGTCGCCTCATTCGTCTGTGGAAAAAAAAAAAATAAGAGTTAGAAAATATGGACATAAAACGTGTGTGTGTGATTTTGTTTTTGCTTAATTCATTTTAAATATTACCATTTAGTTCACAAAGTTCACTTTTAACACCAATAACTTCACATAATAATAATAATAAAGCACTGTGAGAGCTCAGACCTCCAGCAGCTCATTTCCACTCTGTTTTAATCCTACATTGATTTCATTTACACTATTAGATTCATTAATAATCAATACATACAGTTATTAAAATATTGCAACCTTGTTACAAATCATGCTCTGTGAGGACCAGTTATATTTTAGTTTAGTTTAATCACCTTGTACTTGTCTCGTTTATCAATTTTTCTGCACACACACACACACATTGGGGGCGTAATGTAAAATGGTCCTGGGACCAGCTTCAAGGTAAAGATCAAACATCCCCTTTTCAAAATAAAAGCATCTCTTGTCCATTAGTTTTTTTTTAAACTCTTTTGTAAATAAGGCTCTTATTTTGAAGGAAACAGGAAGTTTAGTCAGTAGACCAATGGAGGGTCTCTGAAAATATGTGAATGAAATATGTCTACGTGAGTTTTATGAATCAAATGATCACATGTTGATATTCTATTTGGTCACTTTCTCACTTCAAATGTTTTCAGAACTTTCAAAATAAAGGTGGAGAATCAACAGATATTCCAAGTTTCCCAGATGCATCTTGGGAAACTTGGAAGTATACTTCAGTGGGAACGCTCACCATCCTAATCATATTATAGTCTATAGTAAATAGATAATAGTAGACAGTATATACTATTGTATATAGTAGACAGTATATACTATCTACTATATACTATAGTATACAGTAGATAGTTAATAGTAGACTGTTATATAGTATCTACTATATACTATACCATATATTACAGTATATACTGTATTAGACAGTACAGTATATACTCAATGAGTGTGTAGTACGTTAGTGAGACATTTCCAACACATCCTAAGAGGTTCTTGTTTCTGACACCATGTGTTTAATGTAACACAGTGTGATTAATATGATTAATAGTGTGAATATAAATAAATGTGATGTTTATGATGACGACCTCCACACTGACCTTGTGTTCCTGTCCTGGTCTCTGATCTTCTTCTCCATTTCTGCGTCTGTCAGGGTCTCCAGCAGGGGGCACCACTGGTCAGCGTCCCCTGTGTTTCTAATGGCTATCTCCACTGTGGGGAGGGGGTTCTCACTGGAACCACAAACACACGTTTTACACCAAGATGATGATTGGACTCATTTTACTGAGCTGAAGAAACAAGTATTAATGTTATTAAACATAAAATAATGTGCACAGTTCCAGCAGCAGATAAATCAAATAAAATAACAGCATAATAAAAATATATACACATTACACACATTTCTACAAAGACTACAGATGCTCACAGTATTAGCTCCAGCTCATTGGAGAATATTAAATATTATAAAACATAAACATCTTAGAGGAAAAAAAATAGTGGGAAACATGAACTTTTTCTTTATATAAAAGTAATAATATATTAATGACTGAAACACAATCTTAGGAGCACAGGTTAGCAACAGGTTTCAGACAAAATGAAAAAGTTGTAAAATTCAATGACTTATTAATTCTGATAAATAAGTAAATGATACAATGTTATAAATAAAATGTGTTTTGAATATTTCAAGAGCCTATTTCTAAATGTGCAGAGTCAGCACTGCATTAAAAATACATGTAAAGTTTATCACCTGTTCATGGGGTGATATGAAAAATAATAGATGATTTAACTTAGTTATTTACCAATAAACAAACAATTCAAAATCATCCCTTAAATGGAAAAAGCATTTTATTAAACTGGTTCAACTACAATAACATTAAACAAAATGTTATTTTTACTTTAACTAAAGTGGTTTAGCATTAGCATTAGCATATCAGTCTAATGATTTCTATTTGTTTCCAAGGTTTTAAAACGCCTCATTTCACACAGTTTGAACAATAATATCATTTATCCTAAATGTTCCATATCACAGAAATAAATTTCTTCACCAAGTGTTTCTCCTGCCATGTTTCAGACCACGAGCAACAACTTCCTGGTGTTAGCCTGCAGGCTAGGTTAGCTTTAGCTTTGAGAGGGGCGGGGCTTAGGAGCTAGCATGCGCAACTCAAAGTTAATATTAAAAACATCTTTTCTAGTGTGTGCTAAGCTTTATTCTTTGTAGATATCCTATATCGTGGAAGTTTGTTTTATTAGCAAATGAAACGTGTATAATGGAAGATAAATAAATAACAATTGTGTATTTCTAACATTTTATTATTTAGTTATATTTTCTTTTTTAACCTGTTGGGTGCTGGTTTTATTTATTACTGTACTATGTTGATTCTTAGTTTTTGTCTGGTTTGTTTTTTACATGAAGTTTACAAATTAAATGGTTACGTAGTAGAGAAACTCTACAGCACACGTGTCAAACTCGAGGCCCGGGGGCCAAATCTGTCCCTTTTAAAGCATCCAATTGGGCCCACAGCAGAAAGCAAGAAACCATGAATCATGTAAATGATATTTACAACTTATTCAGTTTAAATATCTCTAAAATAACACAAATTCAATGAAACTCCACAATATTAGCAGGACTTACATTTTCCCCATAATTATCTCATAATTTGTCATCTGAAATTATTGAAAGAACTTGACATTTTTCCAAAATCCTTCAATTATCTTCAAAGTATTTCCCCAAATTACATAAAAATCAAATACATTTACTTATTGCTTTTATATTATCAGTGCCTTACATATTTCATATTCTTTTTATATGTAGAACAAACTAAAGCACAATAATGATTAAATGACTTAAGATGAACTGCTCTGTGATTGGCCCCTGCTCTACATCTTTGACTGTACTGTGATGGCTGAAATGAATAAAACCAAATGGTAACGATAATTAGTCTTAATTGTGCAGCCGTACCTGAAGGCGTAGGTCCTCTGGTGCCAGCTCAGCTGACCCCTGATGCTATAAGCTATAGTGGTGACGAACTCCCCCCCCAGGCCCAGCTCAGAGCACAGCTTCAGGGCAAACTTCTCAGGAGAGTTCTCCCTCTCAGACATGTCCCACTCAAACTGGTCCACCAGAGAGATGTTCCCCACGTGAATGTTTAACTACAACACAAACACAACATCAGGGCTGGGCTCAATTACAATTATGTCTTCAATTATCCATGTTCAATTACAAATACATTAACTGACATTTTTTACAATTATTATTTTCCTCCTAAGTCAATTACTAAAGTTGTGTTAGCTTTCTGTTAGCATCTCTAATGCTAACAGAAAGCCTTTAGTCAGCTGTAAAATACACTAATAAATATTATCTAATCATTCATCTATTGATTACCTTGTTAGGATTCATAATCAGTGAATATATTAGTATTAATATTTATGGTGTGAGCCTTTTTACTGTCACTATAAACATACATTTATATTATTGTTTAAATGTTATATTGATCCTGAAGAGAAGTGACAATTAAAATATGTTTCAGATCAAGTTTAATAACTATAGATGTTTAGGACAGAACTGTAACATGGTTCCACAGTTTTTATAGAATTCTATTACAATTACAAAGGCAATTATCTGACCTCAATTACAATTCAACTACGACCCTAACCCTAAATTGCTAAATGATTGTAATGCAGCTAATAAAATAGTGCACTTTATAGCCTGGAAATTACGGTACTTTTTAAAATCTGTCATTTTACTTTTACTTAAGTACGTTTTGTTTCATGTAACAGTACTTCACTACATTTGAAATAAATCCCGTACTGACAGGAGTCTGTGACATTTGTGCTATAGAACATACCCTAGAGCTGTTGTTAGGATCAGCCAATAGAGTGTGTATATGTCTATGTCCTGCTCTGTTGATCCACGTGATGTCACTCACATTGCTGCATGGCTACAAAGCTAGAGCGCTAAATTCCGATAGAGAGCAGGAAACTTGAGAATCTGTCGTCTGAAATCACCAAATTGTCCATGTTTTGTGTAGTTTACGGATGCTCCAATCGTTCTGACAAAGGAAGAGATTTTATAAAGAACCAAAGATTGTCGTTCACAAAGGTGAGAAATATAAAAAGCTCACAGAACAACGCTGTAAAAAGTGGATTTTAAACCTTTGTCTGTGGTCAGGAGGAGCAGAGTCTGCAGCAACCACTTAGTCAGAGGTATGTTAGCGAGCTAACTGTTCATATAGCATTAGGTTGTTGTTAAATGCTCATTTACTATTATTTACCTTCTTTCTTTCACCCTTTTTACACTGTGCACATAAAGCTTAACACCCTAATGCTAATGCTACATGTCATAAAGTACTATTCAGTAGTTATATATATATATATATATATATAGGTATATATGTATGCTACAAACAAACCTCAAGTATCCTTCACTGTCAGGTGACATCATCGTTAACATGTTTAGCATGTTTGTTTACATTATAGCCGTTATTGCTGAGGAGGTTGTGGACCCACCCACTCAGAAAAGCACAGATTTTTGGGGGGTGGGTTGTGGTGGATGCTCTGATACATTGGATGTATTGACACAAACACTGACCTCATCAAATTCCCATCAGTAACAGTACTTTTACTGAAGTAGAGTTTTTCTCTACTCTTTCCACCCTTGATTGTATATATTTAGCCTTTATATTTATTATTATTCCTGGTTTGTTTTTTGTTAAATTCCTTATACTGATTTTAAACTGTACTTGGTTAATAATTTTTTTCTGATTCTAAACAGATTTTTCCAGTTACAATGAAAAATATACATCATAATTTTAAAGAATTATCAATGCAGTGATTCCAGTTATAATTGAGCCCAACCCTGGTGTATATAGACCCAGTGGATGGGGTACCTTGATGATGACCCTCTGGTCAGCCTGGTCCTCCAGGATACTGTCAGTAGGGTAGGACTCTATCTGCTGTCTGATGGCTGAGGCTATGGCAGGAACGAAGGCTAAAGGGTTCAGGTCCAGGTCATCACATAAGATCTCAGCAAACATCTCTGGAGTCATCAGCTTCTCTGCACATTATCAACATTCAACATGTTTAATGTTTGTCAACGTGTGCATTAACATGTTTAATGTTTGTCAACGTGTGCATTAACATGTTTAATGTTCTGAACGTGTGCATTAACATGTTTAATGTTTGTGAACGTGTGCATTAACATGTTTAATGTTCTGAACGTGTGCATTAACATGTTTAATGTTTGTGAACGTGTGCATTAACATGTTTAATGTTCTGAACGTGTGCATTAACATGTTTAATGTTTGTCAACGTGTGCATTAACATGTTTAATGTTTGTGAACGTGTGCATTAACAGGTTTAATGTTTGTCAACGTGTGCATCAACATGTTTAATGTTCTGAACGTGTGCATTAACATGTTTAATGTTTGTGAACGTGTGCATTAACATGTTTAATGTTTGTGAACGTGTGCATTAACATGTTTAATGTTTGTGAACGTGTGCATTAACATGCTTAATGTTTGTGAACGTGTGCATTAACATGTTTAATGTTCTGAACGTGTGCATTAACATGTTTAATGTTTGTGAACGTGTGCATTAACATGTTTAATGTTCTGAACGTGTGCATTAACATGTTTAATGTTCTGAACGTGTGCATTAACATGTTTAATGTTTGTGAACGTGTGCATTAACATGTTTAATGTTCTGAACGTGTGCATTAACATGTTTAATGTTCTGAACGTGTGCATTAACATGTTTAATGTTCTGAACGTGTGCATTAACATGTTTAATGTTCTGAACGTGTGCATTAACATGTTTAATGGTCGTCAACGTGTGCATTAACATGTTAATGTTTGTGAACGTGTGCATTAACATGTTTAATGTTTGTGAACGTGTGCATTAACATGTTTAATGTTTGTGAACGTGTGCATTAACATGTTTAATGTTCTGAACGTGTGCATTAACATGTTTAATGTTCTGAACGTGTGCATTAACATGTTTAATGTTCTGAACGTGTGCATTAACATGTTTAATGTTCTGAACGTGTGCATTAACATGTTTAATGTTTGTGAACGTGTGCATTAACAGGTTTAATGTTCTGAACGTGTGCATCAACATGTTTAATGTTCTGAAAGTGTGCATTACATGTTTAATGTTTGTGAACGTGTGCATTAACATGTTTAATGTTTGTGAACGTGTGCATTAACATGTTTAATGTTTGTGAACGTGTGCATTAACATGTTTAATGTTCTGAACGTGTGCATTAACATGTTTAATGTTTGTGAACGTGTGCATTAACATGTTTAATGTTTGTGAACGTGTGCATTAACATGTTTAATGTTTGTGAACGTGTGCATTAACATGTTTAATGTTCTGAACGTGTGCATTAACATGTTTAATGTTCTGAACGTGTGCATTAACATGTTTAATGTTCTGAACGTGTGCATTAACATGTTTAATGTTCTGAACGTGTGCATTAACATGTTTAATGTTTGTGAACGTGTGCATTAACATGTTTAATGTTTGTCAACGTGTGCATTAACATGTTTAATGGTCGTCAACGTGTGCATTAACATGTTTAATGTTTGTGAACGTGTGCATTAACATGTTTAATGTTTGTGAACGTGTGCATCAACATGTTTAATGTTTGTCAACGTGTGCATTAACATGTTTAATGTTCTGAACGTGTGCATTAACATGTTTAATGTTCTGAACGTGTGCATTAACACGTTTAATGTTCTGAATGTGTGCATTAACACGTTTAATGTTCTGAACGTGTGCATTAACACGTTTAATGTTCTGAATGTGTGCATTAACATGTTTAATGGTCGTCAACGTGTGCATTAACATGTTTAATGTTCGTCAACGTGTGCATTAACATGTTTAATGTTTGTCAACGTGTGCATTAACATGTTTAATGTTTGTCAACGTGTGCATTAACATGTTTAATGTTTGTGAACGTGTGCATTAACATGTTTAATGTTCTGAACGTGTGCATTAACATGTTTAATGTTCTGAACGTGTGCATTAACATGTTTAATGTTTGTCAACGTGTGCATTAACATGTTTAATGTTCTGAACGTGTGCATTAACATGTTTAATGTTTGTCAACGTGTGCATTAACATGTTTAATGTTTGTCAACGTGTGCATTAACACGTTTAATGTTTGTCAACGTGTGCATTAACACGTTTAATGTTTGTCAACGTGTGCATTAACACGTTTAATGTTTGTCAACGTGTGCATTAACATGTTTAATGTTTGTCAACGTGTGCATTAACATGTTTAATGTTTGTCAACGTGTGCATTAACATGTTTAATGTTTGTCAACGTGTGCATTAACATGTTTAATGTTTGTCAACGTGTGCATTAACACGTTTAATGGTCTGAACGTGTGCATTAACATGTTTAATGTTTGTCAACGTGTGCATTAACATGTTTAATGTTTGTCAACGTGTGCATTAACATGTTTAATGTTTGTCAACGTGTGCATTAACATGTTTAATGTTCTGAACGTGTGCATTAACATGTTTAATGTTTGTCAACGTGTGCATTAACATGTTTAATGTTTGTCAACGTGTGCATTAACACGTTTAATGTTCTGAACGTGTGCATTAACATGTTTAATGTTCTGAACGTGTGCATTAACATGTTTAATGTTCTGAATGTGTGCATTAACATGAATAAGAACAATGAGTGAACATTACCGTTCATATTCCAGGTGAAAGCATCTCTGAGCTTCTGACCCTCTATCTCCATGTCCAGACGGATTGGGACCAGGACCTCAGATTGAGTAGCGTTCTCATGAATCACAGCTGGATCGTGGTCATCAAAGCTAAGCACAATTAAAATCACATTATTTCAATGGAAGGATGAAAAAACAAAAAGTCACTAAATGAAGTGGACGTGTTGCATTATAAAGGTACTAAATCAGGGATGGCGACTCTAATTACAGTGGGGGCCACAAAAAGGTGATTTTCTGAATTGAGGGCCACAATATTACAATATAGTCTCAATAGTTAGAATAATGACCAATCTAAAGATTAATAATACATGAAAAAACAAAGGGTTTGGGTCATTTTTCTCTCACTTTGTGCTATTGGAGTAATTGTGTGTATTTTTTTCTGTCATTTTAAATGTATTTTCCTCCTCATTCTATTTATTTTTGTTGCTGCTTTGTATGTTACAAGTCATTTTGTAAATTTGCTTTTCTGATATTTGTTGTATATATTTTGTGTTCAGAGGGGTGTTCCATGAAGCGGGTTATGTTGGGACTCAAATGAAGGAAAGTATTCCATTCCTAAAAGTAAAGGTATGTTCTGAGTCTGTTACCATGGTAACATTGTCAGTGAACTAAACCTACTCACTGGAAGGTTTTGTTGAAGAAACCCTGGGTTTCTACCTGGCTCCGCCCACCTGAGGAACACTTTAATAAACCATTGACACTGTTCTCTGACCCACATTTAACATCACACACCACAGACGTGTTCACATCATTACTAATGTTATGCTGCTTTACGTTTTTTATTTATAACACTGTGGATGCAGATCATTTAGTGAAACACACTGAGGTTAAAACATCTACTGACGTCTGGAGTAAAGTTCACTGGATACAAACCTGTGGAGAATGTAAAGGAGAAAAAGTCCATTTAAATGAATCCACATTTATGGCTCAACATTGACGTTACGTTGTTTAATACTGTAATATAGGTAAATGTATGGAGATCATAACATAAAGTTACTGTGGGGTAACGAGCTAAGGCTACGTTCACGGGAGCGTAGGGTCGGGGGTTCAATCTCAGGCTCAGGTTTTTTTTTATGCCGTCTTTGTTGGACGTCGACTCGACTGACGACATTACATTAAAAATCAATATAAATGATGTCAAACTGCCTTCATGGTCGTTATAGCCACTGTAGTGGGAGGGCTCTTTATGCAGCATCCCTCTGCTGCTGCCACGCCTCCTCAAACACATTTTATTCATATTACTAAACACTCGTCACTGGAGCGATGAAGCGACCAAAAAGCTGAACTAATCACGGGCGATTTAAAAGACTATAGTCGCTGAAGTAACGTTTAGAACAGGCTCATATTCCACTAACGCCAGCTTATTTCATCCATCAGGGTGAATACATCACTCTCTTCTGAGTGGTTACCATGGCAGCTCAAATTAGACCAAGGGCCACATGTGGGCCCCAGGCCACCAGTTGCCCATGTCTATACTAAATAAGTCCTTGAGCCTGAAAAATACTTGGTGATTCTACGCTAAATTTTCTATGGTTGGGTTTTTACAGCCATTACTGCTAATGGATCTGTCTGCTTTTTAATTCAAAATGATTGGGAAGCTTTAAAAAAAATGGTATATCTTTAAATCATCTTTAAATAACAAAAAAAAAAAATTGTTTCCATTACATTCCTGTTTAGAGGAACAGATGCCACGCCCCCTACTTCTCTTTCTACTGAGTCAAAAATTCAAAACAACCAACATCTTGTTAACTTAGTTTTGAACAGAACATAAACTAACGTTTATTGTGTTGCAAATTCACTATTTTCACATTTTCATTTAGATTTTTTGTACAGTATACAAGAGTTTGACACATTAACATGATGTGTTTATTCTTGTTTTAAAATGGGTTTCAGATCCACCAGGTTTACAAATAATCATTTTTAACAACTAAAACATCTGCTACCATCCTGTCACTTTCACATGCAAATAGTTTCACATTCATAAAAGTATGATAAAAAGCTACAGTAGTATGTATTAAAGGTTTCTCGTCACCATAAGGGAAAGGTTCTCTTCTTATCTCGGCCCAGTCTGCTGCGGTTGATGGTGGTGGAACATGGAACAGCGTCTAGGTGGTGAGAACTGTTGGGTAGGGTTGGAACCCACTGACTGTTCCTCTTGGCTTTCTGTTCCCTGAACACACAACAGACACACAACATACTAAATATATATAGAAATAGAAATGCTCCTGTTTAAGGAAAGACAAAACTGAGCTCATGTTTCAAAGATCAGTGATTTGAGGCGTTTTGATTTACTTTTTTATTCCTTTGCCTTCATCAGGTTATGTAAATTAATTTGTTTTCAGCTTCTTCTTCTTCTTCTTCTTCTCACAAAATCCTCAACATCTGAGCTCAGTCAAATAAATGAGGGTGACCATACGTCCAGATTTACCCACACATCTCCTCTTTTTACATCTCGTCCAGACCGTTCAGATCCATTTTACAAACTCATCAAAATGTCCAGGTTTCCCAGGGACCCTGAACGCATCTAGGAGAACATGTTAATTTAAATGACCACAACTCTAATATTTGCTATCAGGTCATAACTAGGAATGTAACGATATCTAAATCTCACGGTTCGGTATAATCATGGTATTAACCTCACGGTACGATAATTATTGCAGTTTACAGCAATGCTAACAGTTAGCAGCAATGCTAACAATAACAAGCATGATGACCATTAAAAAATGTCTGTTTACCATTTTGACAGTATTTATCATTTATGTCATACTTCTACATTCATGACATAAAGTGAATAGTTCTAATACTAACACATACAGAATGCACAGGTATAGAAACAGTCTAACAATAAATATAATAATAATAATTATTAAAAAAAAAAAAAAAACAGCCAAAGAAATCAAAGGTATTATTATTATTGTGTGTTTAGCTTAATTTGAGGTTTTTCTAGAGATTTGAGGTAAATTTATTTAATTTCTAGAAGATGTTTCTCATTGTTTCAATGATTCAGAGATTTTAAGTTAAAATGAGATGTTTCATGGACAGATTGTTATAATAAAGGTGATTAACTTCAGTCATGTTTTGAAGTCTTTGTTATTAAAACAGAAATTAATTTTTAAACCTTGTGGACAATAACTTATTAATCTACTATATTGTATTTTGTCATTACAAGGTAGATTCAATGAAAATGAAATGCTTTGAGTATGAAGAGGTCGGCCCAAGTGTCCTCTTTGATGGTAATCAACATATGGTCACCCTAAATAAATAGATTAGACCAAACTCGTCATGAACAAAGGCATTGTGGGTAGGAAGCCTTAGTGTAGATGTACCTGAGGTAGGCGGGGGGCTCTGTGCTGATGGACACAGCTTTGTACTTCTCATCGTTTCCATCCAGGATTTCCTCCACCTCTGAAGCTTTGAGCAGAGTAACACTGGTGGCCAGCTGAGTGTAGCCATGGTCTGACAGGAGGATGACATCATCATTAGTGGCCTGCGTCTAATTAGTGTAAAACATGTCAAACTCGAGGCCTGGGGGCCAAATTCGGCCTTTTAGAGCATCCATTTTGACCCGCAGGAGAGAATAACAATGAGTTATTGTGTAAATTAGCAACTAGAATGCTGTAAACATTTATGTAGCATTAAAATGTTTTTAAAAATATTAAAGTACCCTATAGAGAATCCAAAAAATGCACATATATAAGGATGTAAAAGATTATTGTGAGACAGCCCTTAGTGACCATGTTGTGTTTAATTATTATATGATTATTTTTTCTTACTGACCGTGTGAAGACTCCACTATTTTCTTGCGCTCTTCTACAGATGCCAGTTTTCTCCATAGTGACGGATACCTTTTATACAGAGAACCTCTGAACATGCGGAGGTAGTTCCCCACCTGTGTACAAAAAACACACATTCATTATCTGCACTTCATTTGTCCAATGTGAAGATAATATACTGTAGTTTAAAGACATTATCACAGAATAACATACTGTATTTTTAACAAGTTTTAGGAAATGTTTGGGTTTTTATCATTTTTAAGCAACCAATAGATCATTTAAATGACTAATGCCTTGTATATAATATAATATTATACTCCATGTCTTGTGTTAAATATAATATCAAATGTGCTGCTACATGGAATGTATTTCATTTAAATATGTTTACATTTTTAATTTCTAAGAGATGATCTTCAGCATTATAATCATATTGTATGTTATTCTGTGTCAACACATTTCTGTATATATGATCTATACTTTAGTTTTAAAGCATTATTATGATACACTAGGGTAGGGTTTTTCAACCTTGGGGTCGTGACCCTACATTGGGTCGGCCAGAATTCAAATAAAGTCACCTGAAATGTCTAGTAACTGATCAAAAAAAATGACTGATAATAATTATAATTTTAGTTGTTTTGTTTATTTAATGATTCTTTTTGAAATTAAAACAACTTCTACTTTCTCACATATAAATCTAGTTAAATCAAAATATTAAAAAAGGAAAAATATCAGATCTGGTGCATGTTGTCACTATATGTCTTTGGGGTCACCAGAAATTTGTGATATCAAAATGGGGTCACGACCTAAAAAAGGTTGGGAACGGGTGATCTTTTGTTTAAAACACAGATAGAAGTGATTAAAGCACAGAAAGGTATTTACTGTATTTCTCTGGTTCATTTGCAGAAGCAGTCTATCTGATTATATTAAACATAAACATCTTAATGCAGGGAGTCCCAACCTTGTTTAGATCGTGACCCCATTTTCATATCATTTTCTGGCATTTAGGAATTAGTTTTTGATCATCTTTGTTGTACTGTGTTACACATACAGTTTTTTCAGCTCAGATATTTGTTTTACTGCATTTTATTATTAATGTATTAATTAGATTCATATTTATCAATAGAATACAGCTGTTTAGATTGTTTTATTTTGAAAAAGAACAGTAATTATTTAATAATCAAAAATGTATTTTGATACAATATTTTTTTACTAGACATTTCATCACTTTTAAAATCCAGGGGACCACGACCCCAAGATTGAAAAGCACTGTCTTATGGCATGATTTTTATTAAAGTTCTGTAACACTTTTCACAGTCAGATCCATAATGATTTGTTGAACACAGCACTGTTGATGTTTATTAGGGCTGGGCAATATATCATGATTCAAGATATACCCAGTTTTATATTTTGGTGATATAGAAAATTGCAAAATTATTTATATCAAGATATATCTATATTGTTTTAACTTGTTTTGATTTTAACAATTAGATGGTACAAATCGCATCATACTAGTATTTAATATTATTCATACAGTACACAGTCAAACAGTGTCCTTTACAATTTTTCCATATTTCTGAGATGCAATTAATCGAAATTCAATTACGATTATTACACTCAACGATTAATTAAATAACATAATCGAGAAAAAAACAAGTGAACACACTAGAAAAAAAAACATTTTTTCCCATAAATATGTTTTAATATGGGCTTTTTCTTTTTAAGTAATACAATTTTCAATTATACTTACAGAGCAATTCAGTATCACTTGTTTTATACAAATATAGAAAACAAATATGAAAATGAGAAAAGAAAAAAGGACACAGAGCATTTCAAGTACATAGCTTCTCTTAGAATTTAGGAGGTATACATATCTACATATTGTACATAACTGCAAGAAATTCAAAGCTAAAACGTCAGAAACATCCAAGTTTTAAGTCAATAAATGGAAGAATATATTTTACATTGTTTTGTACAAAAAAATTATTTTTGGATTGACAAATAATCGTGATTTTATTTATGACTAAAATAATCGTGATTATTATTTTTTCTATAATTGAGCAGTCCTATGTTAAAATATGTATTTCAGGACTTACAGTTTCTTCTATTTCTCAGGACAGCATGTAAATAACATGTACAGTGGTGCAAAAAAGTATTTATTCAGCCACCAATTGTGTAAGTTCTCCCAGTTATAAAGATGAGGTCTGTAATTTTCATCATAGATAAACCTCAACTATGAGAGACATGAGAACAAAAATCAGAAAATCACATTGTAGGATTTTTAATGAATTAATTATTAAATCCCTCTGTAAAATAAGTAGTTGGTCATCTACAAACAAGCCAGATTTGTGTCTCTCACAAACCTGTAACTTCTCCTTTAAGAGGCTCCTCCTCCACTCGTTACCTGTATTAATGGAACCTGTTTGAACTGGTTATCAGTATAAAACACACCTGTCCACAACCTCAAACAGTCACACTCCAAACTCCACTATGGCCAAGACCAAAGAGCTGTCAAAGGACACCAGAAACTAAACTGTAGACCTGCACCAGGCTGGGTAGACTGAATCTACAATAGGTAAACAGCTTGGTGTGGAGAAATCAACTGTGGGAGCAATTATTAGAAAATGGAAGACATACAAGACACTGATAATCTCCCTCCATCTGGGGCTCCAAGATCTCACCCCGTGGGGTCAAAATGATCACAAGAACGGTGAGAAAAAATCCCAGAACCACACGGGGGGACCTGGTGAATGACCTGCAGAGAGCTGGGACCAAAGTAACAAAGGCTACCATCAGTAACACACTACGCCACCAGGGACTCAAATCCTGCAGTACCAGACGTGTCCCCCTGATTAAACCACTACATGTCCAGGCCCGTCTGAAGTTTGATAGAGAACATTTAGATGATCCAGAAGAGGATTGGGTGAAGGTCATATGATCAGATGAAACTAAAATAGAACTTTTTGGTAAAAACTCAACTCGTGTTTGGAGGAGAAAGAACACCATACCTACTGTAAAGCATGGGGGTGGTAACATCATGCTTTGGGGCTGTTTCTCTGCAAAGGGACCAGGATGATTGATCCATGTAAAGGAAAGAATGAATGGGGACATGTATCGTGAGATTCTGAGTGAAAACCTCCTTCCATCAACAAGGACATTGAAGATGAAACGTGGCTGGTCTTTCAGCACGACAATGATCACAAACACATCGCCCTAGCAACGAAGGAGTGGCTTCGTAAGAAGCATTTCAAGGTCCTGGAGTGGCCTAGCCAGTCTCCAGATCTCAACCCCATAGAAAATCTTTGGAGGGAGTTGAAAGTCCGTGTTGCCCAGCAACAGCACCAAAACATCACTGCTCTAGAGGAGATCTACATGGAGGAATGGACCAACATACCAGCAACAGTGTGTGAAAACCTTGTGAAGACTTACAGAAAACATTTGACCTCTGTCATTGTCAACAAAGGCTACATTATAAAGTATTGAGATCAACTTTTGTTATTGACCAAATACTTATTTTCTACCATAATTTGCAAATAAATTAATTAAAAATCCTACAATGTGATTTTTTTTTTTCCTCAAGTTTCTCATAGTTGAGGTTTATCTATGATGGTAATTACAGGCCTCTCATATTTTTAGGTAGGAGAACTTGCACAATTGGTGGCTGAATAAATACTTTTGTTGCCCCATTGTTGATGATCACTGAGTGTGTTCTAACCCAGAGCTTCCCCTAAACAAGCCACACTACAGAACTCACTCACACGTGCTGTCCCTTAGAGGAGAAAAAGACAAAAGTGGAACATATTGTGCAGCTGTTTATTGATAAATGTGTCTGTGCGACATTTTTCATCAGCAAATATAACCGACTGTATTGAGATTTATATCGCTATTTCAAGATATGAGTTTTGGTCCATTTCGTCCAGCCCTACTGTTTATCTGAGGTAGTGACGATGATGATGATGATGATGATGATGATGATGATGATAAACCCTCACGGCAGCAGTGAACCGTCGGTACCGGGCCTTTAATCACAGTGTGCTGAGCGCTGTCATAGCTAGCGTTAGCTTCTACAACTCTAACGATAACTCAGACCGAACCGAACCGGACCGACTACACCGGTACCAATAGTGAGAGTCTGACCTCAGAGCCGATCATGTAATAGTCTCCATCCTCCTCCAACTGGAATTTCACCGGCTTTTGTCCAAAAGTCTTGCTGAGCGCCATTACTGAGAGTCAGTGCCCAATCATTTCACGCTCCTGATCCTTTCGGATCCTTTCAGCGCATGCGCGAAACGCGTCTACATCCGGTCAGCTACTAACCCTAGAACTGTAACACGGTTCCACAGGTTTGCGTTTCATTACATTGTAAATTACATTTATTTTTTGTAGAATTTCCATGCGAATTACAATTATAAAATTAATTATCTGAACTATTCAAGTATTATTACAATAGCAATATATTTTTAAAATTACAATTATAATTATGTCAAACCTTTAATTATCAATTATGCGACCCAACCCTAATCATAGACATTACTAAACCTTTAACATGATGGTCATAAGGTGTTCTTACCGTAAATTATTAAAGTTAGATTTTATTGTTTACACAAATGCCTGAAAGGCAGGGTTAGGAAACGGGTAACGTCACTGCAGACTCCTCCCACCCTGCACACAATCTGTTTAAACTCCTCCCCTCCGGCAGACGTCACAGATAACTACGCCAAACAAACCGCCACAAAAACGGTTTGTTCCCCCAGACGGTTACTCTGATCAACACTCAACAGTCAAAGAGTGTCAGAGCTGTTGCTGTGAAATAACTCTGGAACTAAACATAACAACTCTGGAACTAAACATAACAACTCTGGAACTAAACATAATAACTCTGGAACTAAACATAATAACTCTGGAACTAAACATAATAACTCTGGAACTAAACATAACAACTCTGGAACTAAACATAATAACTCTGGAACTAAACATAATAACTCTGGAACTAAACATAACAACTCTGGAACTAAACATGTAATAACCCTGGAACTAAACATAATAACTCTGGAACTAAACATAACAACTCTGGAACTAAACATGTAATAACTCTGGAACTAACTGTCACTGAGAATGTTCATGTACATAAACATATATTATTTAATTTAAATGTTCACCTGCACTACTCATCACTGCACTATTATTATTATTATTATTATTATTATTATTATTATTATTATTATCTTGTTATATTATTTTATTTAGTTTTGCACATATTAGTCTAACAACTGTTTATATTTTTTCAAGTTGATAGTTATTATTTAATGTTTACATTATTAGAGAGAGCACAGTTCACCAAGTCAAATTCCTCGTGTGTATAGTATACATTACATGATCAATAAAGTTGATTCTGATTACGTTTGTCTATGCCCAATCCGATCACGGGCCTGATAGTTTCAAATCCTTTCAACGGTTCCGGTTTTGGTCACATGACTTCCTACTTGTACCCTACTTTACGGCAGTTCGTGTCATAGATATTTATAACTAAGGCTTTAAGTAAGCCCTTTATTATATATGTCTATGATTTGTGTACTATTTAAAAGGTCGAAACCTTGCTATTTAAAAATAATTAGAAATGTTTGTTTTGAGTGAATACCGATTGTGACACATCTTCACAGGTCTGATTATTATTCTTATTCTTATCTCCTGTTACGGTAGTTAATGATGCCGTCTGAGAATCAACGATGGGAAACACTGCAGGCCATAAAGAACTCACCCAAGGGGAGAATCAAAAGCGACCCGCACTGGTCGGACAGAGGCGAGGTGAGTGTTCTATGTTAGCATGTTAGCATAGCGCTATGCTAACATGCTAACACGTTTCCCGGTGTTTTGGCTCCACTGGTGTTCAAATAAACCGATGGTCAGCTTTTAACTGCTTCGTTAAGTTGACCAATGAACATATGTTGATTTCCAAAAAAGAGACACTTAGACCGACATCTTTATACTCAAAGTACTCTTCTAACTTGTAACAGCAAAATACAATATATTAGATAAAAAAGTTGTTAATGTTCATAAGGTTTAAAAAGCATAAAAACAAATGTACACACGTAAAAACTAGCTTCAGAAAAGCAGAACAACATTTATTCATCCAGAAATTGAATTTATTTGAATTATAACTGCCTACACTTTGTACGGAAGCTTATTAGGGCCAATTTTGATGGAGACAATAATTTTGGGCAAATCGAGATTAAAGTCGAAATTTCAAAAATAAGCTCAAAATACAATATGGTGATACAATTCAAAGGTTGACTAATGAAGTCAAATCTACAGAAGCTGACTAGGGCCAATTCACCATATATGACAACAAGCAGCAGATGGTGGCCGTGTATTGATGAATGTGTTAAACTATACTTTAATAACTAAGAGATTATTTATGTATCTTTTTTTGTTAGAGCAAATATTAGCGTTTATATTAACAATTTTTTCTAGATGCGTTCAGGGTCCCTGGGAAACCTGGATATTTTGATGAATTTGAAAAAATCCATCCAGACGAGAAGTAAAAGCAGTCTTTGATATTTGTGTCCTAAATGTTGTGTATTACATGTATATGAAAGATATTTATCTTTGTTCGTCAATGCTCTTACGATTGCTCTTGTAGACTTTATTATGCAGATAATTATGCAGAGCCTGAAGGTTCTAAATAATCAATTGGGTGTTGATCTAACCATATAATCATTTCTAAAATCATTGCTTATGACAAAGATAAGTGCAGCAGGTAAACATGTTCTGTTTCTGTCCAGTTTCAACATTTTGTTGTAATTTTCCACTCACAGCTATTGCAGCCTCACTTTTTTCCTTGGAATGGTCAATGCCATATATGGCATTATTGAAATCTTTGTGTAAACAGTTAAAAACTCACTTTTTGAATTACTTGAGATGTAATTTGTAACATTGTGATGTTGTTGAATAACATGTTGAAAAGATTATAACAGCTCAACCACACTTTATGTCTGAATTAGTTATTGGAGTCAGATTATACAAGAGCACAATAACTGATAAACGGATGATGTGAGTGAAAAGCATAAATTAACCCTGCACATGAAGTTCAAGGCTCTTCCTCTTTGATTTTGCTCAAGACTCTGTTCTAGGCATTTTTTTTAGAAGGTTGTGGTTTAGCCCGAGATCTCGTATTGAACTGTTTCCTGCACATCAGGTAAAATAAAAGGTCAAGTAAGAATTTGAACTGTGATCCTTCCTATTTAACAAACACACTGGAATAAGAATAGATTAAATTCCAACAAGCTGGACGATATATATCTCGATTCAATATATATCTTTTTTCTATTTTGTTGATATAGAAAATTATAATATCGCCTATATCAATATTTTTTTTATTATAACATATAGTTTCTAAACAATATTTTTAGGAGTGACTGAATTCACTAACAGCATGAAAAGTTCAGTTCAATAGATATATGAGTGCGTCCTAACGCAGACCTTCATCTAAACAAGTCACAATAAAGAACTCACTCACATGTGCTGTCCCTTTTAGGAGAAAACACCGTTTGTTAATAAATGTGTCTATGTGGCATTTTGCATCAGCACATTTAAACCAGAATTGTCTTTCTGGACAGACTTTATTTAAAGTAATATTATTGTGATTTATATTGTATATTAGGGCTGCATGATTATGGCCAAAATGATAATCACAATTATTTTTTTAAATCAATATTGTAATCCTGATTATAACCACAATTATTTATCATTTTAAGAAAAAAAAATCCATGTTTTTATTGCACTACTTTTAAACAAACAATATGTCTACAGTTTACAGTGTAAAATTAAGCTTTAAATAACAATTGTATTAAAATAATAAAAAATTAAAATAACCCAAGAATTTAAAATATACCAAGGCTAACTGAATAAATATATTATTACAGAGTGCAGAGCCCATATTTTAAATGTAATTATAGCCAATGATCAGGTTAATTTAATTGTGACAAAACTCGTGATCACAATTAAAATTCGATTAATTGTGAAGCCCTATCGTTTATCGCCATTTTGAGAAAAAACATCCAGAGATGAGTTTTGGTCCATATCACCCAGCCCTAATACAGAATAATACAACAGAAAAATAGTAAAGCCTCGTATTATCCGTTTCAAATTTTACTCATTTTAATTTCCCAGTATTCCCTTTAGTACTGTAACTAGTTACAATGCTGTCAAAGGTTGGTCTACAGGTAAAATAACGCTTTAGCTAAAATCATATCTTTACCTGGATGTACACACTGTTCTTCTGACTCATGGGTTCTCCTCTGTGTTCCTACAGAACATCCTAGCTGGCTATGTGGAAACTCTGTCCCTGTCTTTGAATGCTGGGCTAATATTGAAGAAGCTGAGCCCACCGCCCCCACCGGAGACCCCCTCCCTGGCCTCCAGCTCTGGATGCTCGACACCAGGGCTCTCACAGGGAGTCTCAACCTTTGTTGGTTCTAATGGAACCATTCCCTCCATCTCAAACCAACATCTGATCATCTCTGTTACAAAGGAGTCTGTGCAGGTTAGAACAGTCTTTCTCAAACTGGGGTACGCAATGGCTCTACACGGGGTACTTGAGAGAGAGAAGGGAAAATTAACAAATAAAAGCATTAAAAATATGGGGTTTTATAATGTTTATTTTTAGTTAGAAATGATCATCATACTAAATATTACCAGCAACTCATGGTGTTTTTAAAAACATTTCCCAGCCACAGGCCACAAGTGATGGATTAAAGCTGGGTTCTCCCCTGGAGGAGGGTAGAACCCCCACCTTCCTACCCTCCCCACCCACTCTACCCCTGCTGTCCCCCAGAGACATGGAGATGAATGGATGCATCATGGCTTTTGAGGAGGAACAACGTGAAAAGGCCAAGGTCAGACTCCAGGGTGTTTTACTTGTGTAATCTGAGCTGTGTTTAAATATCTACTGCCTGATAAGAATCTGCGATATGCTATTGTTTACGATATATCGTCATAAACATTCTCACCGTTAGGAATTTATCATCTCAACGATAGAAACAATAAATTCCCATGTTGGAAATAAGCGAGGACCACAGGTCATTTGTTTATTAAAAAGTCCCCTAAAAACCTTGTTCCACGATACAAAATTGCCCCAAATCTTTTGTCAACAACTTATTATTCTCTGCAGTGCTGTTCATGAGAGCTCCTCCGCGGTGTGTGCCACTGCTCCCGCCCCTCACACACACACACACACACACGTCACAGCCTCCCTAAAGCTGCCGTACAGCAGTACGTCATGGACCTGCTTGGTTCAGACCAGATAACCATCCAACAAAGTGAACCAGTCCAAGATCCTCCGTCAGATCCACCCAAAGTTCCACAAACACTGTGACAGAGAACGATTATCAACTGGAAACTGGACGAAAGCTAACTAAGCTAAGCTAACACACCGACACATCAGACTGGGCTAAGAGCTAACGCTAACCACTTCATATAAGAAATAGTCATCAAACCACTTTGTTCATGGTCACATTTAACACTTGAATGGAAGTATAAAAGCTAACATGTCACACGTCATGTGAAATTAATGTTAGCATAAATACTAATGTCAATATTCATCAATCCTAACTTGTAAAACGCAGTATTTTTTGTTTATATTTCATGTGCTTAAAGGAAAATATAGAGTCACGTATGCCGCAAAATTCGTGAACTGAAAAATGTAATTGACCCCAACTCTGTCACGTGACCTCAGTAGACTGTTCATTTATTTATTTATCTCCAGTTTTCAAATAAAAGCCTGCGTATGTGTTTGGTCAGGCGGCGGTCAGGAAGCGTCAGCAGCAACTGGAGGAGACGGTTCTAGCCATAGCCGCTGCTGACTCAGAACAACTCAAACGCATTGAGGAGCTGATGGAACTGAAGCAAAGACAAGAAAACCAGATGATGAGAGACTTGAGGGACAGAGAGTGAGTGTTTAACATCCTCTGGAACATGGTTGAGTTGTGGTTCATGTCATAAAGTCCGGTTCCACGTCACAGGACAAAGGAGAGCATGGGCCGTCAGGAACAGTTAAAGGAAGCTCATCGACACAGAATAAAGGTACGTTCACCATCACACGTTCACACTGTAAGTTTACCACAGGTACACGTCAACATCTGATCCTTTATTGAAACATCTATGACTTTTAATCTGACAGACTCTTTATTTTATAAAGAATATTCAAGGTCTGTGATAACATGTACACCACTGTTTCTCAAATGGGGGTACGTGTACCCCTAGAGGTACGCGATGGCACTACAGGGGGTACTTGAGAGAGAGGGAGAGGAAAATTAACAAATGAAAGCATTAAAAATATGTGGATTTATAATGAAAATTTTTAGTTAACAATGATAATTAGACTAAATATTACCAGCAATGCACAAAACAACAACAAAAACACACAAAATAAGAGAAAAATTATTCTGAATAATGAAAAGAACAACAACAAAATACACAAAATGACACACACACACACTAAGAGAGAAAAAATACCTACTATTACCAGCAACGCACAAAACGACAACAATGACACTAAGTTTGCTACAAAAATAACAGAAAAAGATACAAAACTACATGAGAAACAATTACTGAGAGAAAAATTTAAATAATATCAAAAACACACAAATGACAAGATAAATAAGAGAAAAATATACTGAATAAAAAAAAAAGAACAAACGACAAAATACACAAAACGATGAAAGAAATTATCTTGATTAGAACATGAACTGAAAATACAGACGTCAGTCTTGGTCTCACATGACTGTAAATGACTAAAACTATATAAATAAATCTATTCAGGAGCCACTAAATACTGTTTATTCACTTATTTACAAAGTTAGATTCTCTAAAATGTGTTTGATCTCTCATTCAGTCCATTATTATGATCTATTGATGTTTTTCACAGAATTCTGAGTAAAATGTAGTAGTCAGACATAAGGAGGACTTGGATTCAGAAATAAGAGAATTGTGTAATTGATCATAAATTACAATTATGGCATAATTGTAACTGTATAAATTTGTTCCTGTTATACTCATAATTGAGATCAGAAAATTGACTAATTGTCATGGAAATTCTATAAAAACTGTAAATTACAGTTTAATTAAACACAAACCTTGTGAATCATTTTACAGTTTTATGGCTTATACATATATAATTAACAATTAATAAAATGTTTAATATCAAATTTACCTGTCAGTTGTCTTGAGGATAATTTTACCATTTATAAAATATATATAAATCTATGGGTATAGTAAGATTAAAAACAGGCTCAGATGTTCACACCATAAATATTAATACCATTATTTATAATTAATTATGAAGCCTAACAAGGTAATCAATAGATGAGAAACTAATGAAATGATTATGTGTGTATTTTACAGCTGATTATAGACATGGGTCAAACTGACACGTTAGCATTAGTGATGCTAACAGAAAGCTAACAGGAAGGTTATGTTATTGAGTAAAGGCTCTGTAATTGTGATCAATTGTAATTGACTTTCAGGGGAAACATAATAATTGTAATTGGGTAAAATGTTGGTCAACGTAATGATAATTGAGTTGTGATTACAAGAGAACTAATGTTTTGGTTCCACACTGCCGGTCACGTGACGAATTGAGGAACGCTGTGATTGGGTGAGTGTGTCACGTGACGGCATGACGGAGGACAGTGAATGATGGATGTTTGTATTATGAAATGAACAAGAGTGAACGTATTGAAGTCTATTATAATGATGGACTAAGGAATATTTGTGTTCAGCAGGACTGTAAGGACAACGTTATTGCACTAGTTTCACAATGGTTACAGACTCTGATAGACAATGTATGTGATTGTCAAAATGAAGTCTATATTGTGGGAGACTTTAATATAGACTGGAATTCACTGCAGTAATAAGAATAAACTTTTATCCATTACTGATGCATGTGGTGTAACACAGCTTGTGACCAAACCAACTCAGATATGTTGTAGAACTGATGGAACTAAAACATCTACTTTGATTGACCATATCTTCACTAACTCTGGTGACCTTTGCACCACAGCTATATCTGTTCCATAGGCTGTAGTGATCATAACCTCATAGCTGTGGTGAGGAAAACCAGAGTTCCATAAAATAATTGTTAAAAGGTCATACAAACACTTTACTGAAGGTAGTTTTATTGAGGATGTCCGTAACATTTGTTAGGATGATGTATTGATGACTAATAATCCAGATGATGCAGTAGAAGCCTTTAATAAGATGTTTTCACAAGTAAGTGATAAACATGCTCCTTTAAAAAAGAGAACAGTCAATAAAGTAAGAGTGTGTTGGATTGATGCAGAACTTAAAGACTGTATTGTACAACGAGATGAGGCTAAAAAACTAGCTCTAATTATCAATCAGATTGGCAGGTATACAAAAAATTGAGGAATTACACAACTAAAATCAACAAAAAGAAAAGAAAATTGTATTATAGGAATCTGATCATAAATGAGAAACATAACAAGAAATTATGGAGTATCCTAAATAATATGATGGGAAGAAATTCTAAAACAACTCCATCATTTCTGAATCAGGGGTTCTTTTATTACAAAACCACTGGACATAGTTGATCAAATTTATTACATAAATAATAGTTTAAGTGATTGGCTAAGAGGTGATATGGGACTAACTAAATAACTCAAAAGCAGAATATTTAATAAGGAACAATATTATTGCAGGCAAGAAGTGCAAGTTGGAGTTTATTTATTAATGTTACTGTTGATAAATTACTTTTAGAATGTAAAGAAAAACCGTCTGGTGTTGATAATATTGATTCAAGATTATTGAAATTTGCTGCAAACTTAGTTGCTGTTCCTATTGCTCATATTCTAAATTGAAGTCTTAAGGGCGGGGTCTATCCACAGGCTTGGAGAATAGCAAAAATTGTGCCTTTACCAAAAATGCTACAGTTCCATTCTGTGGCCCTAACAGTAGACCAATCAGCTGTTACCTCTGAGCTAATTTATGGAGAGGATTGTATTTAAACAAATCCAAAAATATTTTTCCAATAACAATCTTAATACAGATGTCCCACATGTGTACAGAGCAGGTCACTAGACTGCTACTGCTATGGCTCAGATGACAAATGATTGGTTGATAGCATTAGACAACAAAAGCTTAGCAGGAGCTGTATTGTTGGATTTGAGCTCAGCTTTTGATCTTATAGATCTCAACATTCTGTTGAGGAAAACACAAGCTATGGCTTCAGTCCAGCAGCATCACTGTGACAAGAATGATTTAGAAAACAATCAGCTGTGGTATACCTCAAAGAAGCTGCCTAGGACCTCTCCTGTTCTCTATATATACAAATGACTTGCCACTAGTGTTACAAAAGTCAAAAATAGCAATGTATGCTGATGACTCAACCATTTATTCGTCACAAATTACGGTTGAAGAATTTCAAACTGTTTTAAAGGAAGAATTAAAATCAGTATTTAAATGGATCACAAATAATAAACTAGTTCTAAATATTGGCAAAACAAAAAGTATTGTTTTTGGAACAAAACATGCTGCGGGATGAACCCACATTGAGTCTTGTTGTCAAAGATGTAACTGTTGAGCAGATGTGACAGACCAGACTTCTTGTACTGAAATGACAATGAATTATCTTGGTCTAAACATATTAGTATGGTGGCCAGTAGAAAGGGGAGGGGCCTCTCAATGGTTAAAAGATGATGTCATATGTTATCTTCCAGTATGACTGCAGATGTTATAAAAATACTTGTATTGTCACAGTTAGACTACTGCTCAGACATGTGGTCATGTGCTGCTGTAACAAATCTAAAAGCTCTACAAACTGTTCAAAACAGAGCAGCTCGTTGTGCATTCAGTGAGAACTACTGTAAACTAGTGTATAATATACTATCATGGCTCAATGTGTAAGACAGACATACAGCTTCTTTAATGGATTTAACTGAATTATAATGTACTGTACAAAGAGTTACATTTTAGTTCGTTTGATCATTATTGTGAGAACCAACAAAGGAAAAAATACTGTAATGTATAGAACCATGTCTGGTTAGAACACTTATTTATGCAAACAGTAAATACCAATTTAAAGCCCTTTTGAAAAGGCATCTTCTCATGTATTAGTTTGATTAGGCCAGTTGTGTGACTAATGGTGGTCTAACTGATTAATTAATTAGTTAGTTAATTAATTAGTTAATTGTGCGTGCGTGTGGGGTGGGGGGGTTAACTGTATCACTTGGTGGTGAAAACTGGTGTAAATATTGTTTTGTGAGCAGCATGCTGGGTTGACTCCAGGAAGAATAGCTGTACTTGTCACAGCAAATGGAGATCAAAATAAATTAATTATAATTTCAGATATTGAACATGCGTGTCTGGGAGTCTGAGCAGCAGCGCGTCCGGGAGGCGGAGCTAGAGCGACAGAGGCAGGCTGAGGGCAGAGAGAGGCTGAATAACCTCAATAACATCCAGGAGGAGATTCTCCAGCTCAACCAGCTGCTGGATCCATCCACACACATCACAGAGCACCTGCTGGCAGGCAGCCTCAGCTCATACACCACCCGTGGGAACCAGCTGTGCTCACAGGTGTCAGAGGTGGTACACAAGACTGCAGAGGTCAGTTTGTCTTCTTCACTAGTGTTTATATTGACTTAAACTTAAACCGGGGTGCCCCCCGGGGTGGAACGAACCCCGGGGGGCACTACCTAATTTTTTTAGATTTTACATCAGTTACATATGTATATATACTGTATATATATATATAGAGAGAGAGAGATTCTTCAGGAAAAAGTTCTCTGCACAAACCTTGCAGTTTTTGAGAAGAATGATACTAAAGGTGGCCATTTTGAAAAAAGGAAAAACATCGGGAATTTTGCATTTCAAACTTGTTTATCAAATAAACCCAAAACTGCTGAATAACCACTTGAAGTACAAAATACACCAGTTTGAAATGTGTGATATAATAATGCATCACTATACCTGAAGTTGCTATGTAGGAACAGTAAATATGATAAAATTATGAATAAAACTTCTACTGTAGCTTTAACATCACCATTACTTCTCATTCTGTTATTCTAATTCAAAGGTTATATTTGAAGTAAAATCTGAATAACAAATAAAATTATGCCAAAAAATAATGTATTAAAAAACACTTTTTCAAAATAACACACTTAATGGTGAATTGTTAATTTGCATACACGAGCAGTAACTGCACTACATGTACATATTCACAGGAGTGATTATTGTAAACAAGATTTAATGTATATTTATTCATATTACATATATATGTCCTATATTACATTTATTATCATATACACATCACTAAATATCAATATCACTGTCCTCACTATCAGATTGACATGAAACACTATAATCAGCTGATCTCACATTGTCAGTAGGTCAGTGTCTGTAGGAAGTATGTATTACTATAGAAAAGTGGGAGGGGCCAGTAGCTTTTTCATGGATGGTTAAATGAGGTTGTGTTTGAAGGTGGGACGTCAGGAATGTGTAATTATTGTGATAATTATTGTTTTCATAGATTTAAATGAATAAATTGTGAAAAAGTAACACATCAGCATAAAGTTATGTCTGAGAAACACGTTTAGTGCTGCAGATATCAGATAGTTTTACGTCGATTAATCAAGTAATTGGATAAATTGCACTTTTGTGTTTGTAAACAACTATATCAATAGTGTTACGAAATATGAAAGACCTTAAAATGAGAAAGCAATTGTCAGTTATTCAACTTAACAGTAAATAAATATACCTGTGACCTGGCTGTGACCTGCTAACATTCTCGATGCTGATTGGTTGAAAATGGAGCTCAACAGTTGTATGTCTCAATGCACAGTTAATATAGTGCGCCAATAAATGACACTTTTCTCATTAACTGCAGGAGAATGTGTGAGAACTTTTTGCTTGGATAACTTTTATTAATGTTGAACATATTGAGCAAAAGAAAAAGTAGTGCCTCGTGTGGTGGAACCAAACTGAACCATAAAGCTCAGCTCAGCCTATATGTAATATACCGTTCAGTCCATGTTTGAGATATATCAGGTTTTATAGGGACAAAATGACCAGCAGGTGGTGCTGTAGAACCAAGCAAACATCCACTTTATGCTCTAAAGCTTGTTCTGGTGACACACAGGATCACCTCCAACATTGAACTTGTTCTTCCTTCAGCTCACTCAATTTCTTTTTAATATTTTCAGAACCTTTGGAGATATCCTGCTAACATTCTTCCATATTAAGTTAAGTTTAGCAGAGTACAAAAATACTTTTTCCAGCTTTTTGAACGTGTGTTAAAATGTATCAGTTCAACAACGTTCTCACGGTCAGGAAATTCCTGGAAAAGTCATGGAATTTGAAAAAAATGATTTTCCAGTCTTGAAAAGTCATGGAAAAATGTAACTGTTTTGGAAACATAACCTATTTTATTTTAATGTTTAAAATATGTTAAACCCCAACAATTTTGAGCGTTATCTCAAAGTGAAAGTGCTTGATCACGAATCACACATTTACACAAATTCACTCTCCGCCTCATTTATAAAACTGTGCGTAGGTCAGATGACTTCAGCTGGCCTACGTTAAAAACCAGGAAATGCAAACGCAAAAAAGATCTTAGCACTTCAGAACTATAAGTCATGGAAATTTGGTAAAATATTTAGGAAAAGTTTTGAAAAATCTTTGTGAAAAACGTGTGTGAACCCTGTATTAGGTTGTTTATAGAACATTTGATGTTCCACCAGAGTGTGTGTGAGTGTATTTAGGTTAAGCAGTGTGCTCTGTGGTTTCAGGGAGAGTTTCCTGGTGTGGAGGACATGATGGTGGCTAAGCAGGCTCTCCACAATATGAAGACGCTGATTCAGCAGATGCAGGAAGAAGCTGTAAGTGCTCAGGAGGAGAAAAAGAAACGTGGTGAGGAGGAGGAGCACAGGAAGCAGGTCGCTCTGCAACAGCAGAAAGAAGCAGAGAAAAAAGCTGCTGAGTCATCCAAAGAGAAAGCACAGAGAAAAGGTTTGAGTCACCAGTGGTTAGGCTGAGTTTATGTTGTATTGTAGACTGCATCATATCAATGACATGTTTGTTACAGGACTGCAGAACAGAGCAGATGGAAGCACAATGAAATGGTTCAGAGACCTGCAGACGTCATTGTCTCAGTGTGCTCAGTCCTTTGAGCAGCTCAGTTCTTCTCGTGATAAACAGGTGGGAAATGAACATAAAACCTGTTAAACCACAGACAGTTATACAACCCCTGGAAAAATGATGGAATCACCAGTGTTGGAGGATGTTTATTCAGTTGTTTGAAAATAAGGAAATCACAGACATGTGACAAAGCTGAAGTAATTTAAAATGGCAACATTCTGGCTTTAGAAACACTAAAGAAATTAAGAAAAAAACATTGTGGTAGTCAGTAACAATTGCTTTCTTAGATCAAGCAGAGGGAAAAATGATGGAATCATGAAAAACAAACCACTCCAACGCACCACTAGTACTTTGTTGCACCACTAGTACTTTGTTGCACCACTAGTACTTTGTTGCACCACTAGTACTTTGTTGCACCACTAGAACTAGTGCTTTGTTGCACCAATAGTACTTTGTTGCACCACTAGTACTTTGTTGCACCACTAGAACTTTGTTGCACCACTAGAACTTTGTTGCACCACCTCTGGCTTTAATAACAGCTCCAGTCTCTGAGTCGTGGACTAACCAGTGACACACAGAACTCTTCATCAATCCAGCTCCAGCTTTCTCTGATTCCTGTTTCCAGATCTTTGCAGGATGAAACCTTGTCATGGACCGTTTTCTTCCATTTCCACAGATTTTCAGTTGCATTGAGATCCAGACTATTTTCAGGCCATGACACTGACCCTTTGTGTCTTTCTTCAAGGAATGTTTTCAGAGTTTTTGCTCTATGATGGAAAGATGCATTATCATGTTGATAAATGATACATACCACTGAGGCGACTGTCCCTCACTTTGGCCCCTGGAATTCTCAGTGGGCTCCATCCAGACCTGCTTAGCTTCACAGATCTAACCAGATCAGCCAATCACAGGCTGGTATGGACACATCGTCAATGACTTGGAAATTTGCATGATTTTATCATAAATCTCATTGAAACGGCTCCAAACTAAAGTTCAGCATCATCACTTTGTCCAATGCAGATCAGTGATTCATCAGTGAATATGACTTTCATCCATCATTGCTCTGTAGCCCATTGGAACCTTGTTCTTTCTGTTTAGGTGTTAATGATGGCGTTCCTTTAGCTTTTCTGTATGTTGATCCCATTCCCTTATAGGTCACTCACAGACATTTTTAGGTTCCTCCCATTTGTTCTTCATTTGTTTTGCTTTGTATTTTCTGTTTTTAACACACATTGTTTCTAGTTTTCTGTGTTGACGCTTTGATGTCTTCCTTGGTCTACCAGTATGCTTGCCTTTGATGTTTGTACTTGGTCCAGATTTTAGACACAGCTGACTGTGAACAAACAACAAATTCTGCAACATTTCCCTTCTTTAAGAAGTTTGAAAATCAACTAAACTTGATTTATTTCAGTGTTTCTTGAAGCCAGAACGTTGCCATTTTAAATGTCTGTAGTTTTGTGGCATGTCTGTGATTTCCTTTTTTTCTACAAAATGAAACAACTGAATAAACATCCTCCAACACTGGTGATTCCATCATTTTTACCAGTTGTTGTATAACCAGCTCATTCATAGCCTCAACCTTGGCTCCAAGCCTATTTAGTTGTCCAAAAAATATGAAGGTACTAGATATGTTGTAGAATGTGGTGTGAACTTGTGTATTAAAAATCCTCACACGTGTGAAATAAATTTAATGTCACAAATGATGGAGAAAAAAAAACGTGAACCTGTAGATTTAAAATTTAAACCCAAAGAAAATATTCACATGATCTGAATGTGAAGTCACAGAAAACATATTCACACACGTGTAGACTATAGGGATGTAACGATTCACTCAACTCCCGATACGATGTTTTACAAATGAGACTGTAGACAAACAATGCAATTTAATTAAAAATAAATCCTGAATGAAATAAATAAATTGTACAAATTAAGAAACCTATTTATTTAAATTCTGGCTCTACAGTAAACTATGAAAAACTACATAATAGTTCCTTTTCTTTTTAAACGTGCAACTGAAAATGTATTTTGTGCCTTAACAATTGGACTTTAAAACAAATCTCATATCAAAGAAATATAATATAAATAAATAAACTATGGCTTTCATTCTCTCTCTCTTGTTTCTCTCTTTCCTGTCTGTGACCTTCTGACCGTAGATTTCACATGTTCTTCTTTCATTTTGTCTTGGAGAAGCCAACATGCTTCCACACATCTGATTTAAAACACGGTGGTGCGTCCTGAATTTCAAATTCTAAATAGATAGCGCTCTCTGCTGTTAAAAAAAGTACTGACATGTCTGTAGCAGAACAGATTTGTACCTGAAGAAATGTTCCACACATACAGGAGAGAGGAGGCATTTCTTCAGGTTCTAATCTGTTCTGCTACAGACGTCTCGCAAAATGCGTTGCACAACTGGAGCAGCGCAGATTTACGCTGGAATAGTATTTAGTGCATGTGTAGCGTCAGATCAGAGAAGTTTTAACCTCAGAGTTGTGGTTGTAAACGATAATTGATGCAAGTAATTAAAATACATGCTTGGTTACAAGTTTGCAGCTGTTTTAATCTGTGTAGATATTCTACACATTTGTGTGACTTCACATTCAGATCATGCATGTGTGAATATTTTAACAGGTTCACATTTTTTCCCATCATTTGTGACGTGTGGATATTTTATACAGAAGCTCACGTCACATTCTACAAGCTCTCCTTTTTTACAACATATCTACCTTCATAAAAAAACCATAAAATATGTTCACTTTGATAGGTATGAATATGTAGAGCAAGTTTATTGGTTTTCCATCAGAATATTTTTTTCTTCTGAAATGTAACCATAATGTCACGTCTCTCCTTTGATGATGCAGACCAAAAAGATAAAGATGGAGCTACAGAAAACAGCCACTACACCTGTGTGTCAGATCTCCCCCATCTCAGGATCTCTGCTTCGAGGAATCTTTGACAAGATTGATAATCTGCTGTCAGGACGTTCCACTGAGTGTGGAGGGAAGTCTGTGTCTACCTCACTTCATCCACAAGGACTGAACTTTGTTAGCTACAAGATAGCTGAGAAATTTGTGGTGAGTCTGTTTGAGATCAAATGTTTTATTATCATTTACCACACAAAAATGTGAAAGCACCACTAAAAAGTCTATTTATTATCCATTGATCAATTGGATAGAATATTAATTTACTTCAATATTTCCTCATTTAAAATAATTAGCAGAAAAAGGGAGCGATCTCTTAATTGTGTGTGTGTGTGTGTGTGTGTGTGTCCCATATATAGAGACTAGGAGAAGAGGAAGTAGCTTCCAACCATAAAGCAGCGTTCCCCATCGCTGTGGTGGCCAGTGGAATCTGGGAGCTCCACCCTAAAGTGGGGGACCTAATCCTGGCTCATTTACATAAGAGTTGTCCTTATTCCATCCCCCATTACCCCCCAATGAAGGACGGCATGTCAGTGAAGGAGTACCAAGAGTGAGTCTTTTAACACGTCACCACACACTGTAACTGTGTAGAAATAAAGTGAATGAATGTTTGAACAGGATTCTTGGTTACCATGTGGATGAGTCTGGAGTGGAGAACCAGGACCAGTTTCTGAAGAGAATGTCTGGAATGATCCGTTTATATGCTGCTATTGTCCAGCTGAGGTGGCCCTTTGGTTCTAAGCAGGAGGTAACATACACACATATACAGTAGAACTCTATAACATGGTTATTCCTTTTTAAAACCAAATCTAAATAACTAATAAACTTATTTAACTGACTTAAAACCAAATCAGAAACCAGACAAGCAACATTTTTCTGTTTTAAAATTCAACCTTGTTTTGTTTGTGAGATATTTACGGTAAATTAGAACGAGAACTAAAGTCCACTACACCTGGTTTCCCTCTCCAGGTCCAGGACCAGGTCTCCTCACACAATAGGACTGTTTAGGATTTATTTCATCAGTTTTCTGGTCCTGCTCATGTTTTCATTCAGTCTGTGGATGTTTTAGCTCGTCTTGTTTTATGGTGTTATGGTCCTAATAGTATCTAGATAATCTGGTGACTGACTATAGACTGTGAGGAACTATAGATGTTAGAACTTCTATTTGACACTTTTGCAAAAACCATTAAAAAAAACCCAGCTTTTTTATGGCGGTAAAAATATTTATTTCGCACGTTATAAATAACGTTAACAGCAGCTGTCAAAACACACGGAAGTTGATCACAAGAAACGAGGAGCACCAGTAGATTCATTACACCTCCTCTGGTTCCTTTAATCACAGACTGTATCGTGCATATTTTTCACAACATTCAATTTTTGTTTTGACTTATTAATGTATTAATAACGTCAGTAATGTCCTTCTTTGTCCTTTAGTAAAAGTCTCTGTGGTGAGATTAAAACATGAAGTTCTCGTCATAATTTCCCTTAAATATCCACAAATAAAGCACAGTTTATTTGTTATTTTGATTTGGTTTTAAAAAGGAATAACCAAAGAATGATGGTACATTAAATGTCCTGTTTCAGCCTGTTCCACATGGCCTCAACCATGGCTGGCGTTGGTTGGCTCAGGTGCTGAATATGGCTCCTGTGGTAGATATCACTGCTACTCTGCTGTACGACTTCCTGGAGGTAATAATAATAATAGAAATGAATTTTAATGGTACTTTTCATGTAACAATAGTCTGAATGTGACTGTATTTGTGTTTGCCTACATCAGGTGTGTGGGAATGCTCTCATAAAACAGTATCAGAACCAGTTCTGGAAACTGATTTTACTGCTCAAAGAGGAATACTTACCCAGGTAACTGAAACACTTCATTGACCATGAGGGACACCTTTTATCCTCTTCAACACAAACAAACCCGCTCCAGCTTCTGTGACTCTCACTGTAATCCTACAGAACTATAGAAGCTAAAACTGTAGCTAACACACATTCAGAGCTAAAGACCACAGCACACACACCAGGACATTATGGTCAAACTCAGCCTTTTTCAGTTTTCTGCTTCACAAAATAAACATTTGTTCTATAACGAGAGGGAGTTTTTCTTCCCACTGTCACTAAATGTCTGTTCATGTTGAGTTCTTTTTTCTTTCTTACTATGGATCATATATTTTGTTAAGCGCGCTGAGAGGACTTTGTTGTAATTTGCGCTGTATAAATAAAGTTGAGCTGAATCCACTGATATACAGGACAGGTATGTAACGTACCAAAACAATGTCACTAAATCAGAAAATACACAGCGGGAAAAAGTCAGCAGTGATGACAAATTGTGTCTTTCCTTTGTTGTTTCTAATTAAAAGTTGCTCCAATGTGCATAAAAGTCCATATTTTGATAAATACAAATTGTGTTGTCTGATAAATACCACCATTACAGATAAGTTGCCGTTTCACAGTCAAGAAATCCATCCAATGAGCACACAGCACTCGTTCATAAAATGGCCGGTCCTTCCTTTACCCAGCTCTGATTGGCCAGGACTAAAGCCCACCCTCATAGTGTTTGATATCACCAGTTTCTACAGGCTCTGATCTTTCCAACGCTGTGTCAATCTTTCTGATTGGTCAAAGCATTGCTTAATAAGAGCCTAATTTTTATTATCATCACCAAACTTGCTGCAGTTGATGTCCATACATTATTTAATTTATTCTGCTTTTATAGCCTTCAATAATGACAATTGACTTTATATTTGATGGATATCTAGTTTTTTTTTTTAGCGGACTACAGATTTCCCTCAATATCATATATTTCCATAAAATTCACATAATCTGTAACCACTAAGAGTCTTAGTTCAATCTGAACAAACATTAGACATGAAGGTCATGTAGAAGCTTAGAAGAACATTATTTGTTATTGGACTGTGATTGTAGGAGAAAAGTGGCTGGAGCTGCAGAGGTTAAGAGTGTGTGTGTGTGTGTGTGTGTGTGTGTGTGTGTGTGTGTGTGTGTGTGTGTGTGTGTGTGTGTGTGTGTGTGTGTGTGTGTGTGTGTGTGTGTGTGTGTGTGTGTGTGTGTGTGTGTGTGTGTGTGTGTGTGTGTGTGTGTGTGTCACAGGATTGAAGCGATCACCAGTATTGATCAGATGGGCTCCGTCACCAGACTCAAAGAGTTCATAGAGGTATGGATAGTTACTGTCAGTTTTCTAACCATTGAAATTTCCACGAGAAGAAAACCTTTTCCCTGTCATATTCATTATATTTGATCATTCAATAATTTTATTAATTACACTCAAGTAATAAGTTAATAACCTGCTTTAAATAACTCACATTTGGCCTCTTTACGTAACCAATCATGTTTACTGTGAAAAAGCTCCTGTGACTGTATGTAAAATGTATTTTTTCTTCCACAGGCGTCTCTGCAGAAGAAGAGGATAGACCTGCCCGAAGGTCACCTGACCTCATCATTCTGGAGGTTGTGATACAGGAAATACCTCCCAGCTGTGCAGACACTATTTTATTATCAATAAAAATCAGTTCTCCTTTTTATAGACTTTTATGATTTTTTTCATAAACACTAACACCAATGTTCTGACCTGGTACATTTTATTCTGCCACGCCCATCAGACTACTGAATAAAAAGGAGAATAACATGAAGAAATATTTATTTGTTCTGCAAATGCAGAAATTCAATATGCTTTAATAAAAAGCAAATATAATCAATTGTAATGGTGATATTCCAGCAAAGATTAATTCTTAATAAACTTATTAATTAATCCAAGTGTTTACTGATCAAAACACAGCAATTTATTATTCACATCAGACGCTATGATTCCTGTTAATTTAGCCTATATAATAAATAAATTATCAAAGTTGTGCATTTTTATTGAGAAAAGTATCACAAATTCATCATTTATTAAGAAGTAAAAAGTCCAAATGATGTCAGAATGACATTATTTAACAGTGATTTGTTAAATTTAAAGCATTTACTGGAGACACTGGTGAACTCTTTGGACATGTTATAATAACCAAATTATTTCTTGAGTTTTAGTTTTTCTTAGATTTAATAATATTAACTGTTACCTGTCGTCACAAGAATTAAACAGTATTTTTACCACGTCATGACACTGGTAACATTAACTAAGCCTGAACACAATGTAATGTACATCAGGGTTAGGAATAACATTGCCTTTACAATGTTATTTATGTGTTTTATTTTACATTTTTTTATGACATGCTAACAGTATGTTTCTTTTTTCTTTGTCTACACATGATGTCAAAGGTCAACGCTACAAGAAGTGTAATCTTTTTAAGACAGGAATGCATGTTTGTTATTGCAAATAAATAAATGAATTTATTGTATAATTGTGACCATCACCAGCCCTCCCTAAGGAAGGGCAAGAAATACTTTATTATAGGGAGGATACAAAAAGAGATGGCAGTGTTACATACATATATATATATATACAGTATATATATATATGTATGTATGTATCAAAACAGGCGAAAATATTTAAAACGTCAAAAAATGTAAGTAAGGCATAAAAAAGGGCGAAATAGTTTCAAACATCTTGAAACAAAAGAAAATTTTCTGACGCCACAAAATAGAGGTAATATAGTAAGACATCAAAAACAGGTGAAAAAACTTCAGTACAGGGGTTCTCAACTGGTCTCACATTTTGTCATTAAATCACGACCCAATTTTTTTTAGAATTCAATCAAATTTTGTTTTTCAAAAATAGCACACATATATCATCTTTTTTAAAACGTAAACTTTCCTGTGCAACATGCATTTCACAGCATGCCTGCATATTGAGTATTTACTTATTTTTGACTAGCTGTCTGCGACCCACTTTTGGGTCCCGAACCACCAGTTGAGAATTGCTGCTATAGTAAAACAAAAACAGGCCAAAAAATTTCAAAGGCCTAAAAATACAGGTATAAAAACAGGCGGAAAAATTCAAACGTCAAAAACCGCCTACGTAAGGCTATAGTAAGTCATCAAAACAGGCAAAATAGTTTCAAACGGAGAAAGGCTATAATAAAACATAATAAGGAGCGAAAACAAAAAACTAAGGTAAACATAAAAACGTGGAAAAATATTTCAATCGCTTAAAAAACGGAGGTAAGGTCTATTTTTGGTGTTTTAATTTTTTTCTCCTTACTATAGCATAAAAAGTACACGAACCACCAAAAGCTTAGATGTTTATAGGCAGGACACAGAGAATGAACAGTTCATTCATTGAGCATCACTAAGGATTTATGATACTTTAAAGTAAAATGTATATACTGTACATGGTACAGGGCAAGATTAGAACCAGAATCCACTGATGCTTGCTCAAAGGAAGGTAGAAGCCAGAACCGTATAAAGAGAGAGAGAGTTGTAACGACTGAAGTCCAAAATGTTTGATTGTCACGTGATTTATGTAAAACTGAATTTGTTCCCATAAGTTATTTACGGGTTATTTAAATCCATTGATTCCTAGTGACATAACTGAGATTTTTGTTATTTGTCATCAATAACTGCATTGATTGACAATATTTATACTGTACACCGTCATATGTATGTGTATATACATTATATGTTTATGTAGTTCCATAAATAGTTTATTTTCCTAATTTGTATTAATTATTAGTGTAAACACTTTACCTGCTTTTTTGACAGTTAAGGCCAACATTAATGTGATTAAAATATGTGTTAATATGTATTATATACAGGACGTATTGCTTTGAATTTTCTTTTTTAAAAAAAGGGTGGGGGTCATTAAAAACACCACATCCAGACATGACACATTGAAAACATATTTAAATGGAATGATAAATATAAAGCTTTATAACCACAATGAAGCTTTACATATCAGCTCATTCACCAGTGGGACAGGACTGACATGCAAGGCACTAGTTGACCACTGGGAGCAACTTAGGGTTCAGTGTCACATAGTCAGGTACTGGGATCGAACCCCCAACCTCTCGATCAGAAGACGACCCTCTACCACCTGAGCCACGGTCGCCCATTTATTATGTTCATACATATATAAAAATAGACATTAGATTTCTAACTATGCACTTATATACCAAGATAAATTAATGAAATAAATGTCTAACAAAGTCATAAACATTAATAAGTTGTCATACAGTTTACTGTACTGGATGGGGATGCTCCAATCGTTCTGATAAAGGAGGTAAAATGTTTGGCTTCAAACTGAACCAGAGGAGAAAGAAATGGTTAGCATTAGTTAGCAGGAGAAATCTATAAATAATAATAATAATAATAATCAGGATTATAACAATAAAACATCTGTGAGGTGATCATATTCAAACACTTCATTTTCACTTTTTCCACAAATAAAACAATTGAAAAGCTTATTGTTTGATAAAAAAAGAAGATATGTATCCTATGTGTGTAGATAAAACTGTGTGAAGTAGACGTTGTGTATCTGATAATGATCCCTTACTTTTATAAGAATAATTTAGAATTTATTTCTTTTTCTTTTGAATATGAAAACAACAACAGTTTATCTCATAATGGAAAAAAAATAAATAATAAGTGATAAAAAATGAAAATAAAAATACAAATGTACTGGTTTAGTGGGGGATAATCCACTAACATGTCTTAATGCACATGTTAATGTGTTTAGATACGCTGATAATAATTAATAATTAATAATAATAATTATTAATAATAATAATAATAATAATAATAACATCTTACTGTTAAAAAGTGCATCACAAACCATCCAATCAGCTCTAGCTCCATTGGCTACAATAATAAACTGATCACTTCCTGGAACTATTGAGGCTCCATGAGCCGCTATTGTTGTAAAAAAAAAAAAACCATTGGAGTGAAAAGAGTTGTTGCTACTCTCTCATATATATGTATATATGTATATATATATATATATATATACATACTTGGGGTAAAAGTCCTGCTTGTGAAAGCAAAATAAGGGGTGAACGCAAAGTTAAGTATAATTATAAAAATAATAAAATAATAATAAAGAAGAAGATCCACATCCTGAGGGGTTTTTGATCAAACCCTCATCATTATTAAAGAAGTCATTTAGTGATTCAATAAAGATCTACAAAAGGAACAAAGAGTCAAAAAGACTTCTGTTAGCCTTTTTTTTTTTTTTTTTAAATTACTGTTTTAATACAGTATTTTAAAAGGAAATTAAACAGAATGTCATGGTAAATGTTTTAATATGATTTTATTTAAAAATGACGATAGAATCAATGTATTATTAATGATATCACAGTCTCCATGTGTTTAAACCATTAATAATGATATATAATATATACGTGTGTATCCATCGCCTCTGTTTACCACACGGTATAAATGTGTTTATTTATTGATCAGAGATTAATAATGAGAAAGATGTGGATATATACAGAGAGGGAGGGGCTTCAGGGACAGGGCGGAGCACTAAGGCTCCTAATTTTTTTAACGTGTCCGTCATTTATTTTCACTGCCAGTAACATATGACGTCACTTCCTGTTGGTCTCAGCATTGGTTCCTGTTGGCTTCTTATTCATCGTAAAAGCTGCAGCGCATGTTCCGTCACTCTCTAATCATTAAATCTGTGATCGATCTAGTTGGTCTTATGAGGACATTCACTGAATCTAAACACTGTCAGCTGAGAAGTTTGATGAAATGGTAAAAGGGGGCGTGGTCACGGATGGTTTAGTTAAACCAGGTTTAAACCATAAACCAGGTTTAACTGAGAATACTACTGATGTTAGTCTGAAGTTATAAATTATAGCAGTAGCTGCAGGATTAAAACTTTAACAGCAGTTTTTCTTAAAAGTTCATAAACAGCAGCTGTTTAACTCATTTGCATTCACACAATTATTAAAGTTCGAATTTAATTAATTAATAATTACTGATCTTTTAATAAAAAACCTTATTAAACGTAACCTTCCTCTTGTGTTAGCTTTCTGTTAGCCTCTCTAATGCTAACAGGTCAGTTTGACTACCATGTTAGGCTTATATTGATATTAATATTAATATTAATATTTATGGTGTATATCTGAGCCGACTATAAACAGACTTCAGTTTGTGTTTCATTAAATTGTAATTGACATTTTCTATTTAATTTTATGCAATTACAGAGTCAACTGGGCAAGACCTGCATTAAGAGGAACACGTATTTGGCAAATGAAAATTGAAACTGAAAAATTTGTGTAAAAAAATTAAATCATAAAACTGGTTAAAAGTACACATTTCTGAATTGTAAAGACATGTTATTGTGTGTATTTTGTTTAGTAATGTTCCTGAATGTTGTTCTTTTTAGTAATTAAATTAAATTAAACCCAACCATCATTCATAGTCATAGCGCCACCTATTGGTAAAAGGAAGTCATAGACATATTTGCACAGAACATTGTAGGAAAGTTTGTGATATAATCCTTTAACATGGTCAGCTACGTCCCAACATGTGTGTGGTTGTGATGCCGTTCATCGCTGCTTGTAGCTTTAATTCACTTTATTTGTAATTGCCAAGGAAATGTAAAATATATTATCAATTACAATTTAATGGAATGCAAACATGTGGAACCATGTTACAGTTCTATGTCTTATACATACATAGTTAATAAATAAGTTTTCCCACTACTCATCACTTCTCTTCAGGATCATTTTACCATTAAATGAGTAATTGAGAATGTAATTGTAATTCACATTGAGGGGAAAGATAGCAATTGGATTTTTAATTGTAAAAAATCTTAACGCAATCATAATTCAACATGGATAATTGTAATTGTAATTGATCCCATCCCTGTAAATTCACTGCATTTTTTAACACAGTCCTGATGTTAAGTGTGAAAGTTTAAATGACATCATCTGATCTACAAACATCATGAAGCTACTGAAGAATGAGAATTAATCACATTTTATTTGTTTTCTAACTTCATGTAAACAACGCGCTAATGTTTAAACATTCCTGATGTCAAACAGGAAGTCATGAAGACTTTTCTATCAATCATGCATAGATATTTGAATAGATTTTGTGTCCTGTATTTATTCCTACAAACAAACAAAAAACAGGTTTTCACAAAAGATCAATTCAAATAAAAAGAATCTGACGACAGTATTTTTCAGTTGTCTTTATACTACTGTACATAGTCTTCTTTACAAACCCTCCACACCCTGAGGTGGGCCGCTCTGAAGCATCACAGTTCAGTGTCTTTGTGGGTGGGGGAGGGGCTTCCTGTGAGACCCTCATGTCTGAGAGCAGCTCCCTCCACGCGTTTGTACCAGTGTTTGACTTTGGTGTTTTCCATCATGTCGTCAAACGCCTGCAGACCCTCCATCACACGTAGGACCCCAAACACAGCCTGGAACACACAACACGTGTCTAACATCAGCCACCGGAGCGTGTCAGCACACTGTTTAAAGGAGAGTAAAGGTCCCTTAGGAGAGCTCTTCTTCTGTGTTTTATTGTCTACTACCAAACCTCAGAGGGGAAGTGTCGCCCCCTGTGGTCACAACTGTTTTTATCCTCTTTCTGTAAACAAAAGAGGTTTACATCCACATCTTTAACTTTTCCTGATTTTTTAGAGCAACTAAAAGTAGCACAAGTTGTTATTTTGACTAAAAAATCTACTAAATAATCTAAGGCTGAATGTTTCAATAGAAAACAATGGGATGTTTACAGGCAGTGGGGCCGTGTGACATCATCAATCATGTGATTTCAAGATGGAGGAACACGGGCTCTAAAACTGTAAAAGTAAAGCAGTCCCATTCTTAAAAGGCAATTAAATGAACATGGTGCCAAATACTGTGTTTTGTTAGACATAGATCTATTAATAAAGACATTTAAAGGCCACTATATTCTCCTGGGGATACAGTTATGTACATTTGCGTGTCATCTGCATATTGTTGTTTTTTAGTAACTAAGTCAATGAGTCATTAGACTCCTCTTTAAAAAAATATTGATACTGACATTTACTTTCCTTTTTAAAACAAAATACAGAGAGACCAGTTGTAGTGAAACAGTTTTTTGCTGCTAGAAACAGTCGTTCTAATGAAACCTTGTGTAAATGGTAGAAACAGGATAGAAAGTATCTCACGAGATCTGCCAGGTTGGGTTGATCTCCTCCCATGAACTTCCTTTTCTTTCCGATGGCTGCGATCCAGTCGTTAACGGCTTTGTAGAGATCCTGTCTGACGTCATCCTGCAGGTTGTGTCTGTGCAACAGGCAAACAACAGGTAAACAACAGGTAAACAACAGGTAAACAACAGGTAAACAACAGGTAAACAATGGGTTAAACTTAAGAACCTTTAAAATCTACGTTAACAGAATCGAGGAAGGAATCACAAAATCGACCAATGAAAATGGAATCTATTGGAAATGGACAGAATGTGGATAAAACGGCGTCATTGTGAGACAAGGAACATTTTTTTATGAAGAAATGTTTCTGGGGACCGCTCATTATGTGCACTGCCCCTCCCCCTCCCATCCTTGCTGCTTCAAACAAAGTCTAAACACCTTCTAAACTGGCAAAAAAACTACGCTAATCATCACTGACTCCTAATTCAGAGTTTAACTTTACTGTGTCTGTGAAACTCTGTCTGTTTCTCATGGTAAAATGATAAATGGACATGATTTATATAGATCTTTATCACCACTGAAACAGTCTCAAAGCGCTTTACATATCAGCTCATTCACCCAATCACTCTCATATTCCTTAAAAAACAGAATAAAAAAATGTAATGTTAAAAACATGAGTTATTTTATAGAACGCTATGAACCGTGTGTTACAGGTGGAGGTGATAGAAATAAATCATGTGTGTGAGACTCACCGACTCTTCAGTCTTTTACTGATGACAAACATGGCTGCAGCACCAACGTATTTAGCAAAGAACCCTTCAAAGGTTCCAAACTTTCCTTCACGTACGATGTAGTCGAAGGAGGCCAAGGCCTCGTCGGTAGTTCGGTACACGTTTGGTGATATAAGATGGACCAACCAGTCATCAGCCCACTGACGCCACTTCATCTCCTCTCTACAAACACAAAGTACACCAGGGTTGGGCTCAATTACAATTGTAATTGAGCAATTGATAACTTGCTACAATTATGACAATTGTAATTGATTTTATGGGTTTTAATTATAATTAAATTATAATTGAGTTCAGATAATTGACTGTAAATATAATGAAATTCTTAATTAAACACAAGTACATACAGTACATATGTACATATGTAGTTAATAATTATTAAAATATGTTTCAGATCAACTTTTCCCACTGTCATTTTTAAAATAATATAACCCTAACCCACACCATAAATAGTAATAAAATATATTCATTGATTAGGAAGCCTAACAATAATATTTATTAGTGTATTTTACAGCTGATTTAAGACATGGATCAAATTTACCCGTTAGCATTAGAGATGCTAACAGAAAGCTAACACAAGAGGAAGGTTACGTTTTAATAAGGATTATTTATTAAAGGCTCAGTAATTGTGATTAATTTAATTTTAACTTTAAAAAATTATAACGGTTCCTACTATACTAGAAATTCTACACGATGGTACAACTGTAGATTATGATACTACTGGTACGTTTCTGCGGTTGCCTCTACTCTCCTCCTGACGTCTCACTGCACAGTCTAAACTCACTGCATGATATTCACTTGAAAACAAACCAACATGGCAACCACAACAACCGGACTCCACAGCTGCTGAATGATTGGTTGTTTGCCTGTTACTGGTGACGTACAGAGATATGATTGACTGTTTCCTCACGCTGGGTCCGCCCCTCTGTAGCTGATTGGCTGTTTGTGTGTTTCTGCCAGCAGAAGGAACTCTATGAAAACAGCTCCGCTTCAACAGAAACTCACTTCATAACAAACAAGCTAAAGTTCTGTCTCACCTGGACACGTGTACGTCTTACAGTCACAAACACCAGACAACACATGGTAGAAGCACCAGCCTGAGTGGTGAGTCTGTGGTGGGGGCGTTGTCCCAAAACCAAACTCCAAAAGTCCCTTTAGGAACTATTTTGTCTTTAAACGAGGCAGAGATGTTAAAGCAAAAGGAGATCTACTGTGCAGGCGCTGTCACCAGCTATAGGAGCTAAAAGAGGAAACACTTTTTTTTTCCCGCACGGACAGAGCGATTTATTATTTAAATTTTTAAATTATTTACATTTTTTATTTACAGAGATATCTACAATATACAAACAATATTTCCAAATGATATACATACAAAAGATGAATCACATCCAATCTCATAAAACACCAGTGACGTCACCGAGAAAATACATAAATATATAGTTTTCTCAGGGAATCAGTTCCTGTTTATTATATTTTATCCTCTGGTTTATTATGTTGGAGAAGAAACATTATTGTCTAATAGTTTTTTTTTATAAGACAATGGATTTGTTTTCCTAAGTTGATATTTATATTAGTTAAACATAAATTAATGTACAAAGAAAACTGAATGATCTTTCTTTTTTTTTTTACCATATAAATTCTAACTTAATTTATTAGTTTTTTATAGTTTACATGCTTTTGTTCATGTACTCTTATCATGCACCAAACAACACTATAAGTAACGTGATACTTTGTCTGGTATAGTATTGTGGTTACTCATTTGTATCGTGACAACTCTAACAGTGAGTGTGGTGTGTACGCTGTACTTACTTCTGTAATCCTTTCTGAGGGTAAATCACAGCCGTCTGAGCCTCACTGAGCATCAACCAGTACTTGTTGGTGTATTCAGTTACTTCTTTCCCTCTGTCATTCACCGCCTTCATCTCTGGGTAGCAGCACAGGATCTCTGACATGCTTTTCTCCCTCCATCACACACACACACACACACACACACACACACACACACACACACACACACACACACACACACACACACACACACACACACACACACACACACACACACACACACACACACACACACACACACACACACACACACACACACACACACACACACACACACACACACACACACACACAGACACACACACACACACACACACAGACAGACACAGCTTTTTATTCTGTCAGGTTAATAGAATTTTACTTTAAAAATAAACCTGTTAAAGAGCCAGAAACATCAACATATAGCATGTAACGATATAAAATGAGACAAGGTCAGCTTACTTGTTAATTAAAAAAGTCTTGATTGAACTGATGATGACAGAGGAGTCGTTTAGTTGCTGCAAATGAACAGAAAAAGAGAGGGAAAATAATATTAAAATAAGTATTAATGTTACAGAATAAACAGATTTTTAAAGAATTCAAAAATGACCAAAACATGCTTTACACATATATATATATATATATGTGTGTGTGTGTGTGTGTGTGTGTTTGCCTATCCATCACTGGCCCTAAAACCTCCTTCCTAATATATGACTAGAAAGTATAAGTTATATAATAATAATAAGTTTTTCCAACTGTTTGCTATGCTAATGCTAATGCTAACTGCCCATCAGCTCCTACTGAGTAAGAACCACAAAGAGTTAAGTTTTTACCTTCTTCTATCCTTTTCACTGAAAGCACATTTCAACTTTACATTAAACTCATATTTGTGCTGCTGCTGACTAGAAATAAATAAATATATAAGTCGCTGAGGCATAAAATCACTACCTTAATTTTAAATGAAAAACATAGTTTGGACAAAATCTGGTCAGTTTAATTAAATCTAGTGTTTAGGAGGATAAAACATGTTTGCAGTTGTAATTAAAATGTAAATATATCCTAATCTGCTCCTCTAACCCTCTTTACTGTACACAGACTCAGATTAGCAGAGAGCATGTGGATTTAATAGAGATGACAGTGCACATATTTATGGTAACAGGAACTAACATTTTTGTTTCCATTTATGATTTTCAACAGAAAAATGCTTTAGAACTGGCCTCACTTGGACTTTTAAACATGATCTTATAATTAGGCTTTTAGAGCACAGTAATAATGAATAACCCCACATCCAGAGTTCTGTCTCTTACCACCTCTCCATCCACCATGAGGATGGGAACTTTCCTGTAGGACGACCATTTGATCTCTTTCCTCATCACAGGGTTCACCTCCACCACATCATAGGGTAGTCCATGGTAGTCTAGGAAGGCTCTGACCTTACTGCAGAACGGACAGGTTTTATACTGGTAGAGGGTCAGCTTTAGAACCCCCCCTGTGTCCTGGAACACACACACACACGCACGCACGCACGCACACACGCACGCACACACACACATTATGAATGGAACCATGCAACCAGCGTCTAACCAACTCATTGCTTTTTCACTTGTTGCCTTTTTCTCTCTTTTTTAATTCATTTCTTATGAGGTTTTTTTTTACACAAAAAAGAGAAAAATTTAAGCGTAAAGTTATTTTACATTTGTTTTATTTATTTCATATTTTTTTAGTTAGTATAGTGTTAATGTTTATAAACCTATAAGAACCAGCGGTCCGCGGCCCACAACAGGGACAATGAATACAATGTCACTACAGTTAATGAGTGGGAGAAAGTGCAAAATTAACAAAAAGCATTAAAAATATGGGGTTTTATGATGTTCATTTTTAGTTAAGATAATAATAATAATAATAATAATAATAATAATAATAATAATAATAATAATAATAATAATAATAATAATAATAATGTAAAGGATGCTGATTAAAACATGAAGTGAAAATACAAGAAATGATATAAACTATTGAAATAAATCTATTCAGGAGGAAATAAATACTGTTCCATTCACTTATTTACAAAATAAAATGTGTGTTATTATCACTCATCATTATGATCTATAGATGTTATTAAATAGAGTAAAATGTTGTAGTCAAAGTTAATGACTTAAATTCAGAAATCAGAGAAAGGAGGAACATTTGAGAACCACAGCTTTAGAACCTTCCACCAGGCTGTGGGTCTTACCTTGGTGTCGCTGGGTTCTTCTGCCTGGTGTTGTTGAACAGAAGTCTTTAGAACCTGGTAGAATCCCAGTCCACCACCTAGGAGCAGAGCACAGCCTAGAGCCCGGCCTCTGGGCCCCTGAGGGCGGACTAACGGGCTGCTGGTCCGGTAGAACCTTCTAGAACCCCGGGTGTTGATGTTATACAGTAGATTAGTGAGAGAACCGGGCCTACGGACCACCGGAGAGTCCAGAACAGACCAGCCGACCTTTGCTAACGCTCTGCAGCAGGCGGCCGCCATGATGGATTTACGTAAACTCCCAGAATGCATCACGTCTGGAGGACGTCTTCTTCTTCTTCTTCTTTTGGTTCAATAGCAGGTTGTAACCATGACTTATCTGGTGCATACCGCCACCTACAGGAGAGTGCTCTTTACTTCAGTATTTGTAGTTTTCTAACCTTAAAGGTATTACTGTAGTGTCCTAAAAACAAAACAAAACAAAACAAAACAAAACAAAACAAAACAAAACAAAACAAAACAAAACAAAACAAAACAAAACAAACTAACTATAATAGAACACAGTGTTCTCCAGCCTCTGACTGAGACGTGTCACTAATAACTCTTGTTGGAACAAATATCCAACTTCTTCCTAAATCAGATCCCCAAGAATTTCTCCGTCGATTTCACGATTATCTTAATCTTTTCAGTTTTCTTGGCAGCGTGAACCGAACAGTTTGTGACCTCGACCATGAAGATTAAAAGCTTTTTTATTATTATTAATATAGCATTAACTGTACCTTGCACTGTTCACTGCTTCAGCATAGTTTAAACCCTCAGTCTGTTTTTCTATCTCTACAGTTCTTTGACTCTCTTCACATCTACTGAATGCTGAGCTATGCTCACAGTTAGCAACACTTAGCTTCTTCCTGCTGTAATGTGTCTGAACCAGTTACAGTATATATGACCTGAGTGGAGGAACATACATTAGAACTCTGATATCTTATGAAAACTATACATTTGTAAAGCATCTCCTCTAAATGTCACAAATGTCTCTGAAACACATTGTTTAACCTCCATTATTCATATTTCAAACATTGTATCCATTATCACTTCCATCTGTTGGGATAAAAACCACTTCTTTATGGATATTTTTACCTTCACTTCTAACAACTTTCCTCCAGTCTTTTCCACTTTTCTTGCTTAGTCATTAATAATGAATCATTGTGTATTATTTTAGATGTTTTAACTTCTCTTATAGCTTTTTTTTTATAAACATCACTGTTTTACAAGCAGTGAAACGACCCTCGAGCTTCAGTTTGAAAACGACTTTAAGCTCCTCCCCCTGGCTTTCCTGTCCTGGTTCATGTTTGGTTCATTAGATCAAAGCTTTAAACTCTTTGATTGTGTTTCTGAACCACGTGTTCCTTTACTTTACTGTCACTTCTTCTTCTACTAGTTTTTAATGGTAGTTTATTTTATTCTTTTTATGTCATCTTCACACGTTGAACATACATTATTGTAAAAAGATAGAGAATGAAATAAAATAAAATAAAATAATACTAACAATAAAATAAAATACAATAGTATCACATATTTTCCAATAACAGCAATAACGAATCAACAAAAACGTACCAGGGTCAGGACATAATTAATGAAGTGAATTAATTATATTAACTCTAACTGTGTACAGAGTTTCAGACTCATTTTTAAAATGTTTTCATGGATTTAACAAATAGAATAAAGTTGTTTTTGCAAAATAAGAAACTAGGATTTTATTTTAATTTTATTTTTCAATCATTATTTATGTATGGAGAATTTGGCTGTCAGTATTAAATTATTAACAGCAAAGTCTATATTTTTATCTTTGGAAAAGTAACCAAATTAAATACAATCAACTGTTAGTGGGAATAAGTTTATTTCTCCATAATTCTTCCCAAAATGTACAAACAGAACAATTAAAAAATGCTCCAAATCTTCTATTTCACTGACACAACCTTTAAATTTAAGTCTGATAAAATTATTATTAGAATAATAATAATTCTTAAGTTTTAGAATATAATAAATCATCTCTCATCATTATTTAAACAGGTACAAATATTGCTTTTGTCTATTTTTTATACATCCTGAGGGTACAAGTGACCCCAAATTTCAAACAAAACTATTCATAAGACAATATAACTCCTGAATTATTAAAGAAGTGTACAAATGTACAAATATACTTTAGACAAAATACAGATTTTCTGTGGATCAGTATGTATTGATTGTTCCATAAGGTGTTTTATGAGTAAAGTTGTGTTTAAAGATCATCTTCCAGTAGAGAAGATGCTGATGGAAATCACAGAGCATTATGGGTAAATTATTTCACTTAAAATCACAACAAAGTGAAACATCTAAACCTCCAACTTTATCAAAGATTAATTTACAAACTGAAAACCAGAGAATTTTGATTATTTAGAAACGTTATAACTTCATTCATCACATTAAAGACTATTACATTTATACCTTATGATATTTAAAGATATCTTCTTTTCTAATAAAGTGGTATTTTGTTTTTCCAAATGAAGTTAAATTTAATTTGGTTCATTGTTTTAATCATGTTCTGTGTAATAATAAAAAGAAAAGGACAGATAGATGATTCTAGATAAACCGTCTATTTTTATAAACAATATCCTGCCACATACAGTGAAGTCTCTCTGTAACTATATCTGTTTAACATATGTTTATCTATTACAAATATTATTTTTCTCAGTTACAGTTTTATCCTTAGATATGATCATTCCCAAATATTTCACCTCACTTTTTAGCTGGATATAAATATATAAATATAATATATAAAGGCTGTAGAGGGTGGGCATGTATTGTTATAATTTCACAGTTATTTAATTTTAATTGTAAACCAGACACTTTGTTATTTTTTTAAAAACAAAGTTGTGTCATTGATCAGCTGCTTATTTTATTATTGATTTCCTTTTATATCAATGACTTCAATTCCACTAAGTTTAATGAGCATTTAATGAACATTTCTACAAACATAATAAAGAGTAAAGATGAACTAGCACATCCATGTCTATTAATATAATAAACCATGTACCTAAAGACACTGAACTATTAATATTATATAACATTCTAATCACATCAATGCATTTCTGCCCAAAACCAAAGTGTCATTGTTTAAATAATAAAAAAATGTTCAACACAATCAAAGTCTTTATAAAAGCCAAGAAATATAAGTTATATGTTATTATGCATTGATCGTCCCTTTAATTGTGTCTCATTGATTATTATAATTTTATAGTCAGTATTTAAAAGTGTAAATGGTGTTAAATTATTATTAAGTCTTTTATGTTTTCCAGGTTTAGGAATCAGAAAGATTAAACACACAATGATTGTCCTAAATATCAAATCTCTCAATTCTTTCTAAAAATGTGTGTAAAAGTTGGTGATTTATAACTGAACTAATTCTTTAATGGAAAAATCACGTTGGTTTTTAAACGTATTAAACGTTTTACTCCTGGAAGTTTTGGATCTTTTCACAAAATAATAACGTTAATAGCAAAACATTTTAGTCAGTATTAAAAATGTAAATGTATTTTTTAGGAATGTTACAGTGTCACTAAAGTCTTTTTAAGTTCAATTATTGGTTGGTTTGTTTTTGTTTTTTACATTTATCTTGTTTTTGTGCAACGTCTTACTCTAACAATATTAATAATTTGTATTTTGAACCTGTTACTAAGATTTATATTTAAACTGACTTTTATTTACTTGTTTGTGTGTTTTTTATGTGAAACATTTTATCAATTTAAAAACAGTCAAAAAATTCATTCTGCTCATGTTTTCTCCTTATGGTAAGTGTCTGTGGGTACAGTGAGACCACTATGTAAGTGTTAACAATTATTCTGATTAAAATAATATTATAACAATAATATGTTCCACACACGACGACCAAGTCAAATTTTTTGTGCTGTCTTTAAAACTGTACTTGGCCAATAAAACATTTCTGATTCTGAAATATTTATTACTTGTATTAAAAGCCGTATAAAGGCCAACACATAAACCTACGTATACTGTACCTCTACTGTAAACTAGTTCTCACAGCATTTCTAGATGTTTTTTATATTATTGTTTTTTCATTGCAAATAAATGTCACATTTATAAAATATTACTAATATAATACACTATTTTGAATTATTACTTGTTTATACTAAACATGTAATAATTTAAATTATTTTATCATATTAATATAGTTAATTTCATAAAAGTATACATATGTTACATATACATATATCTTATGGTGCCATTCTGCACAAGTTTTAGTAGCTCAGTCTATTGATTTGACGTAAATACTGTGTGTGTGTGTGTGTGTGTAATAGACAGAAGTGACCTACTTGATTCCCGCTATAGAGACAAAGATAGCTCCCTTACTTTTTATAAATGTAGTGTTTATTCATATATACAGGAATAAATTAATCTATAACGAGAAAGGGGAATGTACATTAGCTCTATTTACAAATCAATAAATACAGACATCATCAGGATGGTTTTGTACACAGGTTTTTGGAGGAAATAACACAAAGATTAGGTAAAAAAACAAAAAACAGAGAAATATTAGTTCAAATGGCACAGAGTTCAAAGGTCAAAGCAGTGATGAAATCTAACCACACACGTCTTTTATGTTCAAACTCACAATGAATCAAGTGAAAGCACAGAAGTACACACAGACAAGTACACACAGAGCATCACATCAACGTCATCAACCACAGAGGAACAGCTTTAACCATCCAACACTGTGACATCACAGCTTTAACCATCCAACACTGTGACATCACAGCTTTAACCATCCAACACTGTGACATCACAGCTGTGACATCACAAAGATGTGATGTACATTAGAAACACAAATATTCATGTTTAAAGAATGAAACACTTTTAGTTTCGTTCTGAAAAACTGAGTCAAAGGAAACGACAGAATAATAATCAAACCGTGGTTCATCCTGTTGTTTTAGGACCAAACTTTTATGTGATTTAAACACATTATAAAACCAGGGTTGGGCTCAATTATAATTCATTACAATTATGATGTCATTATAATTGTAATTGTAATTGAACAAATCTATTGACGTTGCAATTGTAATTTAATTATATTTGAGTTCAAATATTAAAATATACAAATCTATTAATACCAATATTTTAATGGATTATTAGTGTATTTTACATTTTATTCAAGACGTCATTAGCATTAGAGATGCTAACACAAAGCATTTTATATTTATTAAAGGCTCAGTAATTGGGATTAATTGTAATTGACTTACAGAAGAAATATTAATTATAATTGGAAAGAAATGTTGATCAACGTAATCATAATTGAGTTGTAATTGAACATAAGTAAGTGAAAACAATTGAAAAAGAAAAATGTAATTGAGCCCCACCCTGGAGGTCAGTGTGTAAACATCCATTGGTCACATGATCACCATTAACATCATGTGATAAACGATGATCAATACGTTACCTTCACAATAAATCATGTGTTTGTGTTCAGGGTTGGAGGGTTTACAGGAGTTCATCACTATCGGGGGGTTTGAACCCTGGACACCCTGAGAAAACACGTATAGACCCATATTATATTATATTATATTATATTATATTATATTATATTATGTTATATTATATTATATTATGTTATATTATATTATATTATGTTATATTATATTATATTTATGACCCAGGGGGTTTAAAGACTCCAGTTGATTTTGAACGGAGGCAGAAATGTGCTTATGTGGAGAAAACCCAGGCATGCACAGGGAGAACATGCAATCTCCACACAGAAAGAGAAGAACCATGGGTGGAGGTTGAACCCAGGACCTTGTTGCTGTGAGGCAGCTTTGCTCACCACTACACCACCACCACCGTGCACCCTCAGCATAAACTCATTCATAAAAAGGAATTTAAACAGCTTTAAGTGGAGTTTTCATCATCATCATCATCATCATCATCATCATCATCATCATCATCATCATCATCAGGTTACTGATGAATGGCTTCAGTTCAGCTGTCACATGTACCTCACTATAGGCATATTTCATAAAATCAATGACAGTAAACATAATAAAAGGCTGATGCTCATTGGTCCTTATGGCACATGTAGGGTTACAGTAACAGTTACAGTTACAGTAACAGTAACATAATAACACACAGTGAGTAATGACTATAGCTATTGGTTCTGTTCACAGTGCTCTACAGGATGTGCTCAAAGATCAAAGTGTTCAAACATGAAGGGCAGCTACTGTATCTACATCAATGCTCCTCAAAGTGGGGTCAAAGGTCACATGTAGAAGGGTGGGCGTGGCCTTTAATGTCTAAACATTTTTAAAGTCTGAGATGCTGTTGAACTTTTTTGGGCAAGAATTTAAAAAAACTACAAAATTTGGTCAAATTCTCTGATTAAATAAGAATACTGGGGTAAAACTAAGCTTTTATTTTGAAATAATAAAAAAACTGTTATTTGACAAGTGTTGACAGGATTTTCTATTGTTCTTCTGCTACAGGTTTATGCTGCACAGAGTAGTTGATTATCTTTACTCCCCATTTCATTAAATGTGTATAATCACTATCTCTAAATATTTTACTGTATCTTCTTATTCTGTGATTTCCTGCTGAGATTCTAACCTTCAATGTTTCTGATCTGCTGTTATTGATTAATATGATCTGACTGATGTTCAATATCTAGCCTCTCCTGTTCTCACCTTCCTTTACACTCAGACTGTATATATATACATATATATATATATATATATATATATATACAGTCTATTCCAAAAGTCTTAGAACAACAAGGTCAATTTCTTTGTTTGTGTTTTATACTGTAGATATTTGGGTTTCAGATCAAAACATGAATATGAGACAAAAGTTTTTATTTCATGGTATTTACATCTAGACGTGTTAAACAACTCAGGACAGAACACCTTTGTTTGACCACACCCACTTTTCAAGTATAAGCAAAAGTATTGGAACAGAAATTATTAAATAAACTTAAAGTGAATAACATTTAATATTTGGTGACATAATTCTTACTTACAATAAATGCATCAAATCTGTGACACATTTACTTCACCAGACTGTTGCATTCTTCATGTGAAATGTTTTTCCAGATCTTTACTGCAGCTTCTTTCACTTCCTGTTTGTTTCTGGAGGTTTCTCCTCTTCAGGAGCTAAAATGTTCTATTGGGTGAAGGTCCAGTGATTGGTCAGTCTAAGATCTTCTACTTTTCCCTCTGATGAAATCCTTTGTTGTGTTGACAGTGTGTGTTTTGGGTCTTTGTCTTGTTGGATGATGAAACTTCTCCTGATTAGTTTGGATGTATTTTTCTGTAAATGTAGACTTCAGAATTCATTCTGCTGCTACCATCATGAGTGACATCATCAATAAAGACTAGTGAGGCTGTTCCAGAAGCAGCCATGTAAGCCCAAGCCATGATATTACCTCCACCATGCTTCACAGATGAGCTTGTGTGTTTTGGATCATAAGCAGATCTTTTCTTTCTCCATACTTTGGTCTTTCCATCACTTTCATCTTGGTCTCATCAGTTCATAAAACTTTGTTCTAAACATTTGTGGATCATCTCTGAACTTCTTTGCTAAATCCAATCTGGCCTTTTGATTCTTTTTGCTGATGAGTGGTTTGCATCTATTGGTATGGTCTCTATATTTCTTCTCTCCAAGTCTTCTGAGAACAGTGGATTGTGGTACCTTCACCCTGCTCTGTGGAGGTGCAGTGATGTCACTGACTGTTGTCTTTAGGTGTTTCTTCACAGCTCTCACAATGTTTCTGTCATCAACTGCTGTTGATACCCTTGGTCGACCTGTTCCATGTCTGTTGCTCAGTACACCAGTAGTTTCTTTCTTTTTCAGGACATTCCATATTGTTGTATTGTTTATACCCAACTGTTCTGTGTGAGTTGTTTAACACGTCTAGATGTAAATACCATAAAATAAAAAATGGAATTCTGAACTTTTGTCTCATATTCATGTTTTGATCTGAAACCCAAATATCTACAGTATAAAACACAAAGAAAGAAATTGACCTTGTTGTTCTAATACTTTTGGAGGGGACTGTATATTATATATATATATAAATTGAACGCTGATAAAAACAAAAAGAAAACAGACTTGAAATAAAATCAGGAATAAATGCATTTCAAAGTGAAAAGGGTTTTCCTGCTCATTTCCTGTGAAGCCTGAGGGAGAGTGAGTGAGATAGATCTATAGATAGATAGATCTATAGATAGATAGATAGATAGATACAGCTATAGATAGATAGATAGAGTGATGAGGGGTAAACTATGTTAGCTATGTAGACAAAGTAGAAAGAGTGAAATCAAAGACATAATCAATACAACTTTGTTAATAACACCTGTGCCAAGTGTCTCTCTAATGAACACACACACACACACACACACACACACACACACACACACACACACACACACACACACACACACACACACACACCTACTGAATCTTTAGGAGAAAAACCAGGAACAAATGACACAATTCATTAGTGAGTAAACAAACTAACATCATCATCATCATCATCATCATCACTGCTGTTCATATCATAGAGCATTAGAAACATTCAACCATAGCGATGCTGTTGATGGATATGAACTGATACACATACTAAACTAAACATCACTCCTCAGTAAAAGTCATGATGCACCAAAATTCCAGCCATTGAAAATGTTCAAAGTGCATTTTATGTTTTTAGCTGAAACACTTTTTTCACAGAAACAAGTCGACTGTAACAGGTCACAGGTGTGTGTGTGTGTGTGTGTGTGTGTGTGTGTGCGTGTGTGTGTGTGTGTGTGTGTGTGTGTGTGTGGACACAGAGCATCACACATCTGAGCAGTAATGCTTCTGCTAAGCAGAGTTTGAGACAGAACAGTGAGTGTGATTTATGTATGTGTCACTAGCTGGGTTTCCATTACAGATTTTGACAAATTAAAAGTGATATTTCTAAGAGTTGACAAAGTATAGCTGTGTTTCGAAGGTGTTTCCATTGAAGGTTGGTTTGGGGGAGGAGCCTGGAAACTCTGGCGAAATCTCATCCTGTGAGACGCTCCAAACCTCCTTAGAACACTCTGCATTCAAAAGTTTTTTCACGTTCATAATTTTAAAGTATAACGCTAAGAAATGTCTGGGTCTCCTCTTCTGTTCACACTCAGGGAGAAGTGGTCATGTGACCAGGTACGCCACGTTCTGTGACGTGTATTTGCGGAAAATAGCACTTTTGTGACACATTTCAATATTGAAACGTTTGAAATTCCTCCTCATGAAAGCATCAAAACTTTTTAGTGATATGCTATTTTGTGCATTTCCACGGGTGATGGAAACACAGCTACTGTATTTACGTGTCGTTCCACCAACACACACCTCTACACAGCAGACTGACACATGCTGAGCATTAGCATTAATCTGTTCCAGTCAGAACACGTTTCACAGAGATCCTCTGATCTACATCACTACTGTACCAGGTCCACGTTATTAACATTATTACTGGCATTAAAGGGGACAGGAAATGATGCAAGCTGTAATCAAAGCACAGTGTGTGTGTGTGTGTGTGCGTGTGTGTGTGTGTGGGTGACTACAATGCACTTTGTGTTTTAATGAGAACATATTTAATGTGACTCTGTTCCAGCAGCTCAGTCAGTTATAGGCCTGTATATTATTATTATTATTATTATTATTATAAATTAGACATTTTATTCTTTGAAGCATTAATATTAATTTATACAAATGTTTTAATTTTAGTGGTTATAACACCTTCAGAGCCATAAATGTAATGGAAATAATCATTTGCAGAATATTTTTTTAGTGTTTTTAAGTTTTCATTTTGGTGCATCCCTAGTAAGATTATTATTATGAATGAATGATGGTAATATTGCAGTGAATAGGAGGATGTTCACTGAGTATGTGCAGCAGGACACACCCACCACTCTATTTCTATCAATCAAATATAATGATGTCATATCCATGTCTAAACGTGAGGAGCTGTTTGATTAATAATAATATTTAAAACATGGCGGTAAAAAGCAGAAAGTGATGATGTCACTGGTGAAGGGTCACTTATTATTATTATTATTATTATAGATAATAAACATCACCACTTCAGAGAAGCAACAAAATGTACAAAACCACAGGAAAAGTTAGTGAAGATTGAAGTGATGAGTGGTAAAAAAAGATAGTGTTAATTGATATGAACGTTACGCTAGATTCATCTCTAGCTTTAGCAAAAACGTGTTCATTGAACATAAAATGTCATTTTGTTAAAACCTTCATTACATCACAAGAACAAAGATGGAGGACGTGTTTCATGAGTTTAAACCTGTCCATGTGTCAGCCCTGGAGTCACTATTGTTAAAGTACCTCACAGTAAGCACAGATGTAGAGTCTATAGGTGGTCACTGCATGCCAGGGGGTCCTTTATGATGACTCAGCACATTGTAAATCCTCTACGGTTCACGTATTAAAAAAGAGTGAAGTACAAAGATCCCAGTGAGCTGAAGGACGCGCTCAGATAGAAACGGGTGTAAACAAAATGGTTCGGTCCAGAAAGGCAAGGGTTTTGTTTCCATGGCAACACAACCAGACAGTGTTCCTGCTCTAACTACAGGGGGCGCCACCGCTGCACCAATTAGAATCCCTTTAAATGTGTCTTTACCGTTTCTAATCCAGGACCCCCAGGACCCCCCAGGGTTCTAGATAGTGTTCCCGTGGTTCCTGCAGACAGCCTGTGAGCTCTTTTCTTCTTCTTCTTCTTCTTCTTCTTCTTCTTCTTCTTCTTCTTCTTCTTCTTCTTCTTCTTCTTCTTCTTCTTCTTCTCTACATCTGCTCACAGAAAACTCAGAAAATTTCAGTACATCCAAGGACAAGACCAGTTGCCTCTGAGGAAGACAGTCAGTCTTAAAAGATCCCTTTAGCTATCTTCAGGCCCTTCTGTTTCATGCGTGGTAGAGTGGAACTGGCCACGTTCTTGGCCCTCACTGAGCGCACGGAGCCCCGCCTCTTTAGCACAAAGTCATAGTTGGCAGTGGAGTTCATGGCGTAGAAAACGTTAGCGTTGTCTGGGATACGAAGCTCTGCAGGAAACAAAACACACAGTTTGTGTTTAGACACTTTTCAAATATCAACACTAAACTAAACTATGGTGTTTGAACCAATGAAAGGACACTATCTGGTTCATTATTGAGTGCCTACTGTAATGTTTCTCTCACATGATGTTATGATCATATGATATGACATCAGCCTATTGCCTAAGTTCACATTGTGTACTTTAAGCATTTTTTCTTTATATTTCTCTGTAGTTTATTGTTTAAAGAGCGTACTTATGTCTATGGGCATGTTACTAAATGTATAGCATTTATATTGTGTTAAGTCTGCAGTCTGTTTGGACACGCCCAACATACAGTACGTGTTTGTATGTATATGTGGTGATGTAGGAGGAGTTAAAGTGTTTGTTGAGATAAGCCTGTTTACTCAGACTCTGCTGCTGACTCTCATGTAGAGATGACCTCCAGAGTTCGTCGGCAGAGCCTGGTCCACATGTTCATGAAAAGTGAGGGAAAGGTCAGAGGGTCGTATCAACATTCCATCCTTGGAGAGAGGAAAACAGACCACGGGCTGTTCATTCGGGGGGTGTGAGAATAGAGACGGGTTAGCCATAACATGACTGTCAGCCCTACTGTTCTGTTCCTGGTCAGGCTTCCAATAGTGCTGCTAACGTAATCCAATTTTGCGATAGATCAGGAAAATGCCAGATCCAATCAGCAGAAGACCCGATATCATAAATTCCAATCTGATGGTGGACGTCTTCCACGTCCTCAGGACTTGCGAACTCTTCCATTCCTCGTCCTTCTCGTAGAGAGATTTGACCAAAAGCGAAAAAAGACCAGATAATCAATTCCATGATTAGATTCAGGATCAGGACGAACAAGACAAAAGAGCAGCAAGCAGGAAAAAGAGCGTCCTTCTCCTCTGAGAACAAGCAGGAAGCAGCACATATTGATGACGCCATGTTTAGTTACGGTTTCTTCAAAATAAAACGCCATGTCGTGTTTTACATCCTGAGGCTGTTGAGATTACTTTTATTTTGAAGCCTGAGGTTGTTTCATCTGACAGAGGATTTGCTGAGTCATGAATCCGTTTGGTCTCTATGAATCATGTTTTTGCTGAATTGACCAGATTTCCTGTATTTCAGATATTTCTCTCACCTTTGTCCTCAGAGATCTTCTGCACCAGCTCGTATTCCTCCGTCTTCTCTCGCTCCAGGTTGTGTTTGATCATTGCTTTCCTGATCACTGCGGGGGTTTTATCCTGACTGGTCACCTGAGTCACAACATTATAACTTAACGTCATATTCAAGGACAGATTTTCTCTACAATCATTTCTCTGACGTCTCATAACAACAATAGCACCATGCAGAACCACATGTTGGTGGTAAAACAATGATTAAAAGCATTTTAATGACAAAAAAGTACAGAAATAATGAACAATATTCACTACATTCACAAATTAAATAGTGCTGTTATTGTATTTGTGAAAACTGTAATTAGATTTTAAATGAGCTGTTTTTATGATTTTAAAATGACTTTAAAATGTTTTTAAATCTTTACATGAATCACTTTGAATGCCTTGTTACTGAAATATTCTACATAATTAGTGATGATGCAGGAGGCATTTCAACATTTCAACAAATCATTTCTGGACTTTTCTATGAATTAGTTTTTTTCTTTTCCACTTTTTAAACTATTTAACTTTTTAAATTTTCTATTTCCCATCAACATTTTAAACCTTTAACTCTGAACTCCAGCTGTTCGGTCATTTTTCAACTCATTTCAACCTTTTTCATACTTAATACAAATGTTCAGGTATTGCTAGGTTAATGCTTAGCTAGTGCTAAGCTATTATAAATGCTAGGCTAATGCCAATGCTAATGCTAGGCTAACGCTAATGCTAGACTAATGCTAAGAAAATGCTAACACTAGGCTAATGCTAATGTTATATTCTAACGCAAGGCTAATGTAAACGTTAGGCTAATGCTAAGCTAATGCAAATGCTAGGTTATTGGTAATGCCAGGCTAATGTTATTGCTATGCTAATGCTACTGCTAGGTTAATGCTAACATTAAGCCAATGCTAATGTTAATGCTAATGCAAGGTTAATGTTAATGCTAGGCTAATGATAACATTATTGCTAATGCTAGACTAATGCTAACGTTAGGCTAATGCAAATGCTAGGTTAATGCTAACCCTAACCCTAAAGCTATTGCTAGGCTAATGCCAGATTAATGCTAAAGCTATGCTAATGTTAAGTTAATGCTACCCTAGGCTAATGTTCACGCTAGGCTAATACAGTGCGACGCGGGCCAGCACCTGAATATCCTCATTTGCAATTTCTTCAAGAAATGCAAATATTCAAGTGTTTTCTTTCTTTGTTGGGCCAATATAAAAATGTTATTCAGAATAATAATAACAATACATTAATTATTATTAAGTGCTTTATCATAGAAACTCAAAGCGCTTTACAGAATTAAGGCATTATTCTTTCACTCCACACTTAGTGGTGGTAAGCTACTATTGTAGCCACAGGGGCAGACTGATGGAAGCGAGGCTGCCATAGCGCGCCATCGGCCCCTCCCACCACCACCAACACTCACTCACACCATCTTCACAGATCTAACCAGATCAGCCAATCACAGGCTGGGATGGTCACATGATAATAATCCCCAGTTTCTGGGGGTCCACCCACCACTGCGGGTCTGAATGTTGTTCCTTACTAACACATTAGTGAAATGATAAACTTCCTTCCATTAAATGTTTTCATATTTTTAGTTCCTTTCACATTGAACGTGTAACTCTTACCAGAATACTTTTATACATGTTTCCATTCTCCACATCCAGACTGACTCTGATGATGCAGCAGTCGTCCACCTGCTGGTTGTACAGAGGCAGAGACAGGGTGGAGTAGTTGGACACCACCGACACTGAGCGTTTGTGGTAGCGTGAGGCTGACAGGGGGGTGGAGGAGGACACGGAGGAAGAGGAGGTGCTGGAAGAACCAGAGGCTGAACCAGAGCTGGAGCCAGAGCTGGAGCCCATCCCAGATGTTTCCAGAGAGGACAGAGACGTGCACTCCCAGAACTGATGGAAGAGGAAGGAGAGTTTTACATGGTTTATACAGGAACATAAACAGTGTGTTTTATTACATCAATCTAGATTTCAATTTGTGTAGCACTCCCTGAGTCCTATTATTTAACTGTTAATTGTGGTGTTTATTGCAACTCATTATGCACATCTGTATTAAAATAAAAAAAGTATTACTGTAGAGGTGGTATCTGCAGCTGGAGCTTCTCTCCCCAACGCAGACACAATGAGTTTCACTGACGGAGTGGACGTCTGCAGGACGACAGAAACACAAGGATTAACTAAAGTCCTGAAATAATTTCTCATAATTTCCCAAAATTAAATAAAGATTTGTCACAAAATCAATGACAGTTAAAAGAGAAAACCCTGCAGGGACTGCTATCTGTCACTTATAGCTGGGATATTGTTTGTGTCGTATACATACTTATGTATCATTTATACGTCAAAGTGCAACTTTGGGAAATTAACATTCAGGAGTTTTGAATAAGGAGCTCCAGCTCACGCTAACCCTACATCCATGAAAGCTTTGGTTGAACCTGACCAGATTAAACAGAGGTCTAGCATTACTGTGGGGGTCCGTGCACTAAAAATAAATAATAAATATTCCAATAAAGTACATCCATGTACCCTTCATTCTTTGGTTATTCTGTTTTAAAACCAAAGCAAAATAACCAATAAACAAAGTGGTTATTTTGTTTCACTGACTTAAAGCCAAAACAGAAAACCAAAAAATCTAAAACCAGACAAGCAGCGTTTTTCAGTTTGTGATATCTGAATATTTATTATGAACGAGAGCTTCATGTTTTAATCTCACTGCACAGAGGGACCCACAGATGGGGGAGGACGTTTATTCTGCTGTGTTTAATAAAATGATATTGTATCATGTTGTCCACCTCACACCGATAAAGTCTGAATCTGTGAATATCTGCCAACTTTACCCAACAGTTACCGTCCAAATAGTATCCAGATAATCTGGTGACTGACTATCGACTAGGGATGTAACGATTCACTCAACTCCTGATATGATTCGATTCACGATACTGGTTTCACGATACGATTCTCTCACGATTTATTTTACAAAATGGGACTGTAGACAAATAATGATTGAAAAATATTTCTTTATTTTTTTTGGGAAAAAAACTAGAAAAAACTGTATTATTTTCCTTTTATTTATCATTGTCAAAATAATTCCTTGATAAACTATTCAGAACAATGCAAATAAACTAAAAATAAATCTTGAATGAAATAAATCAAGGAATAATACAAATGAAGAAGAAGCTTATTAATTTAAATTCTAGTTCTATAGTAAACAATACAAAACTACATAATAGTTATTTTTCTTTTTAAAAGTCCAACTGAAAATGTATTTTGTGACTTAACAATTGGACTTTAAAAAAAATAAAAACAGTCATTGCACTGTATTTACGTCAGCTATTTGTTTGGACCAGCAGAGGGTGCTGGTAACCCAGTGGTCGGTTGGCATGCAGATATTCTGTGCAGTGAAGAAGAGATGCTATGCTAGCAGACAGAGCTAATAGAAAAACATGACTTTTACAGATATTCACGTAATATTACAGATATTCTTTTGGTGCTAAAGGGGGAAGGACTAATTTATGAACATGTTTAAGAGTAGAAGGCGGCCAGAAAGAAAGTAGTAGCAGATTCCGCCCCGCCGCCTCAGTATTTGGACAAGAGAAGGATAAATATATAGCGCCCTCTGCTGTTTAAAAAAAGTACTGCGATTCAATTTTCAGAAAATCGATACCTATGAATCGATTTTTAACTGCCTTACGATTAATCGTTACGTCCCTACCATCGACTATGAAGAACAATAGATGTTAGAACTTCTAACATTTGACACTTTTGCAAAAACAAGCTTTTTTGAGGGCAGTAAAATATATATTTTGCTCACGTTATAATATCACTAGCAACTAACAGCAGCAGTCAACAGACACGGAAGTTGATCACAAGAAACGAGGAGCACCAGTAGGCAAGGCAAGGCAAATTTATTTGTGTAGCGCATTTCATACACAAGGCAACTCAATGTGCTTTACATGATAAAACATTCAATTGTTAAAAATCAATACGAACAATTAAAATCACCAGTAAAAAAAAATTAAAATCAATTAAAATCATCAACAAACACATGACATCATCAACATGACCATAAATCTCTCTCTCAATCATATGCAGTAGAGAAAAAAAGTTCCTTTAACTTTGATTTAAAAATGTTCACATGTGATGCTGACTTCAGCTCTGCTGCAGTTTGTTCCACTTCTTTGCAGCATAACAACTAAAAGCAGCATCACCATGTTTACTGTGAGCTCTGGGCTCCACTATCTGACCTGTGTCCATAGATCTGAGAGACCTGCTGGGTTCATACCTGACAAACATGTCACATAAGTATTCTGGACCAAACCCATTCACAGATTTATAACCAGCAGCAGAACTTTACAGTCTCCTCTGAGGCTGACTGGGAGCCAGTGTAAAGACTTTAAAACTGGAGTAGATTCATTACACCACCTCTGGTTCCTTTGATCACATATCATGTGCACGTTTTATGTAACATCCATTTTTTGTTTTGATTTATTAATCAGGTGGCCAAAATCCTGTGAGAAAAAGGAGTGAAAGACAATTGATACAGACATCAGAAAAATCCTAGAACAACTGAGGGGAACTGCAGTGAAGAAGCTGGAGAGAATGGGAGACATGATTTACAACTATGGGGCGGAGCGATTTGGAACAGCAGAAAAGAGGAAGAAAACATCAACCACTCCGATGAAGTCCAGGAGACAATGGGAGATTGAACGACTAATCAAGGAAAGAAGACAGCTGAAGAAACGATAGAGGAAAGCTCCAGAGGAGGAGAAGGAGGGTATAAACCTGCTCCAATATCAACAATAGTCTGTCATTTCTGAGGAGAGCTGAGAATCTGAGAAAGAGGTGTAAAATAAAGGAGAAAACCAGATCAAACGTCTTCAGAGACCCCTTCAAGTTTGCAAAAAGACTTTTCACAAAAGACAAAAGTGGCAAACTCCAAACATCAAAGAAACAGAACCACAATGACAGACAGCTCTTCCACCCAAAATGCCCCCGATACAGAACATCAACTGGACATCAGCCCCCCTAAGTGGAGTGAAGTGGAGAGAATTGTACGTCGGGCAAGAGCTCCATCGGCCCCTGGACCCAATGGAGTCCCATACCAGAAGAACACAGCAGCGGTATTGCATTTTCTGTGGAGGCTGATGAAGTTGGTGTGGCAGAAACAAGCAATTCCAACTACTTGGTGAAGGGCAGGAGGCATCCTAAGGAAAAGGATGCTGTGGACATCAGCCAGTTTCACCAAATCAGCCTCCTGAATGTTGAAGGCAAAATCTTCTTCAGTGTAGTGGCTCACAGGCTGGCAGTCTACCTGGAAAAGAACCACTATATTTATACCACGGTGCAGAAAGCAGGGATTCCAGGCTTCTCTGGTTGCTTGTAGCACAAAAACATTATATGGAATCAACTCCAAACCGAAAAAAGGATGGAAGAGATCTCCATGTTGTGTTTTTTAGTCCTCACAAATGCCTTTGGGTCAGTGCCTCACAAACTCTTCTGGACGGCATTCGACTATTTGAGCATCCCAGAAGCAACCACCCGCCTCCTCAAATTCTATTTCTGTGACCTACAACTATGCCTGACAACTGATGAGTGTACCACAACATGGCAATGACTAGAGACAGGAATTATGGCAGGATGCACCATCTCACCTCTAGCTTTCATAATGGCTATGGAAATCATCATCTGAGCCTCTCAATGGGTAGTAGGAGGACAGGAGGAGCTCAAAGCTGGTCTTCACCTCCCTCCCAACAGAGCTTATTGCATATGGATGATATGACCATCCTCACAACAACTAAGGTGTGTGCTTGACGGCCACTGAACAAGCTGCAGGAGAACATACAGTGGGCACGGATGGGAATAAAGCCAAGTAAGTCCAGGAGCATTTCACTCATCAAGGGTAAGCTTGGTTCTATGTAGACGAAGAGTCTAGACCAACAGTGTCAGAGCAGCCAGTCAAGAGTCTTGGATGCTGGTATTATTCCACCCTCAATGACACAGAACAAGTGGACCAGCTTAGGCAGGACACCAGAACTGGCCTTGAGAATATCAATAAGACCATGTTCCCTGGCTCGCTGAAGCTGTGGTGCCTTCAGTTTGGGCTACTGCCTAGGCTGACGTGGCCCCTCACCATATACTAGGTCCCAATCTCCAAAGTAGAAAAACTGGAGGTTGAGCTCTAACATCAGAAAGTGGCTAGGACTCCCCAGATGCTTCAGTAACATCGGGCTGTATGGAAAAGGCATTTTAGATCTTCCTGTTTCCGGCCTCGCAGACACCCCAAAAGTAAAGTTGGAAATGACACTAACAGAGTCTCGTGACCCATGCGTTTCCCAAACAGCACCTACTTAGGTGACAGGAAGGAAGTGGATCCCAGCTGTGGCTACTCAGCAAGCTCAGTCAGACCTCAGGCAAAGAGACATTGTTGGCCTTGTGCAACTAGGAAGAGGAGAGAGCAGACCACGGTGGCATAGTGAAACTTCAGCTAAGCCTCCACGGCTGGTCGTCGAGGAGGCGCGTCAGCACGAGGAGGCAATGATGTGTGCAAAGGCTGTCTCACAAGCCAGGCAAGGACAGTGGTTGACTTGGGAGGGAGTTGAGAAGAGAGAGTTTTCTTGGAGGGAGCTGATGGGCATAGAAGCATTTCACATCAGCTTTGTCTTACACGCCACATATGTCGTCCTTCCTTCCCCCTCTAACCTCAACCAATGGTACGGAGAAGACCCCACATGCCCCCTCTGTACATTTCCAGCAAACCTCAAACACATCCTGACTAGCTGCAAGATGAGCCTATCACAAGGCCGTTACACCTGGTGGTACAACATGTCCTGAAGTGCCTAGCAGCTACTCTGGAGTCCAGACGGTGAAAATCAATGCCCTGCCTCTTCCACCAGTCTATCCTTCACCAACAAGGGAGTTCATCCGAGAAGGTATGAAGCCACCCAAAGTCCATCCAACTTCGGACACGGGCAAGCTCGGAGGAGCTCGTGACTGGAAGTTGGCGGCAGATTTAAACCAGAGGCTATGCTTCCCCACTGAGATCACCACAACAAACCTCAGACCAGTACCTTGTGCTCTGGTCCTACTCACTCATACATCATAGAGCTTACCGTTGCCTGGGAGGCTGCTGTAGAGAAGGCCTTCAAATGCAAGAGCCTTAAGTATACTGAGTTAGCAGCTGATGCTAAACAACAAGGTTGGAAAGCCAAGGTTTGCCCTGTGAAGGTCGGCTGCAGGGGCTTTGTGGGTTAAACAACCATCAGGCTGCTTAAGGACTTGGGAGTTCGAGGCCAAACCATCAAAGCCCTCTCAGGGGCAGCAGAAATAGCAAGTCAGTGAATAAATGAAAAGGCAAGACACCACCTGGGCCCATAATAGTATATAAGGGTTAAAAGTAGGGTGGCACAACTGGGACCACAGGTGCTGCCGATGAGCCCTCTGGAGGTGTTGTGGGCCTATCATTGAAACACCAGTGAAGGAGGGTGCCCACCTGATGACCCAAATGACACCTACAACCCACAATCACTGCACTGTGACCACTTAGGCCTCAGGTATTATGGGATTGTTTCATCTCGTTCTAAAACTGTATTAATAATGTTTCTATTCACCAGATCATCAGTAATGTGACTTATGTTTCCCACCTTTCTGTCGTGGCCCTCTGGTGAGTCGGACATAAAGCTGGGGTTCACATCCTCCAGGTCGGACCCACTAGAGCTGACTGAGGTGACGCTGAGAGCATCTCCACTGTCCCCGCCCCCTCCTTGGTAGGGTCTGTAGTGGGAGTGGTCAAAGGACTTGGAATGGGAGCTGGTTCCACTGCTACAGCCAGCCTCTGTTAACTGTCGACTACACAACAATAGAACAAGAGTTTTAATATGTTTACAGCATTACAGAGGGCAGCAAAGAGCAGTGGTTCTCAAACGGGGGTACTTGTACCCCTAGGGGTACGCAATGGCACTACAGGGGGTACGTGAGAGAGAGAGAAAGTGGAAAATTAAAAAATGAAAGCATTAAAAATATGGGGTTTTATCATGTTTATTTTTAATTAGAAATGATAATCACACTGAATATTAGCAGCACAAAATGACAACAAACATAAGATCACTAGAAAATACACAAATAAAAATAACAGAGAAACACACACACACACACACTCACACGCACGCACGCACGCACGCACGCACGCACGCACGCACGCACGCACGCACGCACGCACGCACGCACGCACGCACGCACGCACGCACACACACACACACACACACACACACACACACACACACACACACACACACACACACACACACACACACACACACACACACACACACACACACACACACACACAGAGAGAATAATTTAAATAATACCAATAACACACAAAAATGACAACAAAAACATACAAAATAAGAAAAATATAGTGACAAACAATAACAAAGCACACATAATGATGATAGAAATTATGTTTATTAGAACATGAACTGAAAACACAAAGGTCAGTGATGTTCCACATCAGGAGGGAGATGACTGAACATGATAAAAAATCTATTCAGGATGAACTAAATACTGTTTATTCACTGATTTACAAAGTTAGCTTCTTTAAAATGTGTGTTATCACTCATTCATTCATCATTATGATCTATTGATGTTTTTCAATAATATTCTAAGCAAAACGCTGTAGTCGAACAAAGGAGAGACTGGAAATCAGAGAAAGGGAGACTTGGGCCAAAAAAGTTAGAGAACCACTGGTATAGATGATAAAATGTTCTTTTATGTTTTACTTACTCGCTCCAGCGTTTCATGATGCCTCCGTTCTTCTTGGCTCTCAGCGTGTTACTGGCCGACTCAGACAGAGGCTCAATCTCACAGGATAAATTATAACTACAAGAGATTATAAAACATCACTGATCACATTATTGTGTTACTTTCACTGACAATACTCAGACATTACATAATAATACATTTTGTTTAAAAAAGACCCAGAAAAACTTTATTGATCAACCATTTTACACTGTGATGCACTTTAAGATGTTTATGTTCTTATAGGCGCTTCACTAGTGCTGGTCAGAATACTAGCACTAAACTACTAAATCATGATTTCACTAAATCTAAAAATGCAGTTTGGCAACCAACAAAATATTGCAAACACATATATGTACATACTGTATAGCATGCTTGTAGTTTAAACAGTTATCTTGTACGTATTACAAACCAGCACTAATGTCTTTTTATAAGTATATAATATAGTACTCAGGGTTCTCACCAGAATTTTTCACAGCACAGGGGGATTGTGTAGAGTGAGCGAGCGCCACCGGTGCAGAAAATGTTGAAATGTAAACGGTCACATTTAGTGATGTAAAGATAAAGACGTTTTTTTTTTGTTCCAGCCTTACATTAAATCTAAAAGTTATATGTTGAATTGGTGATGACAAATGTAGTTATAGAGTTACTTATGCTTGGTATATACATATATATTTACACATATATATATACACATATATATTTACACATATATATATATATATATATAGGTACTCCACTAATAAACACTCACACACACTGTAGAGACAACACATAACAATTGATTCAAACACTGATTCTGATTAGTAAAGAGAGAACACGGCCTGAACGTGCCTGACCAGAATAAAGACGAAGTCTCTTTTTTTTTTTTTTTTTTTTTTTTTTTTTAACCTTGTTTGCACATGCTGTTGAAGGTTAACACTACAAGAAGTGCAATCTTTTAACAGCAATGCATATTTTATTATTGCAATTAAATAAATGAATTTATTTCATTGCATAATTGTGACCATCACCAGCCCTCCCTAGGGAAGGGTAAATACTTTATTAAAGGGAGGATGTAAAAGAGAGAGGGCAGTGTTACACCAGGGTGAGGGGGGTGGGGGGGGGGAGTTAACAGGGAGGAGGGAAACAAGATAGGAAAACGAATGGGTGGGGAATAATCAATAAGTTTCAAGTGATGTGATGTGAAATTGTGGTTGTGTATATTGTGCTTATTGTTGTGTTATCAAGCCAGTCTGGTGACCAGTGTGCGGCTTAGGAATAAAGACGAAGTCTCTTTAAGCCTGAACACGTTTCAACCACATGGTATTCACATGTGTGCATGTAGACTGATCTATTGACTTATAAACATGACAAGCAGCTCCACGCTACGTCTGGTTGAAGAACACTGTTTATATTGGACGGTGATTACGGTTACTAAGCGTTGGATCACACAGTCAGCATTGGGGACAGTTATGTGACAGCAGGGGTCCTCGGGTAAAGACTGGAGCATCCGAGCAGATCGCCTGTATTAAATAGATGGTGCAGCTGATGTATGTGTTCCTGGGTTATTCAGATTAAAAAGAGTAAAAAAAAACAGGAACACCTGGAAGTCTCTTTGTGTTTAAGTGTGCAACAATTATTACCATGGTAACAATTAGAAATGGAAAAATACTACAGAAAATCCCCCCTACACTGCTGAAACCGAAGCATAGGAGGCGACACTGGTGTGTGTGTGTGTGTGTGTGTAATCCTGACCTCTCTGCCTCGCTAAGTTTCTCCACCCCTGAGAACCACTCTCTGAAGTGGTTGTCCTGAGTGAAGCTGTAGTTGTTGGAGGCCAACTGGAGCAGCTTGATCTGAGCGATCACCTCAAACTCCTGAAAACAGGAAGTAGATACAGACACAGGTCAGTGATGTCAGTTACACCTTTTACATTTCTTAAAACAAATGTAAAGTAACCTTTCGTCTTTTCTCAAAGTTGATCAGGCCCCCCTACGGAGAGACCACCAACATGATTAATTAATAGTATTAATATCAGAAAGCAGACCCTCATCAGTGAAAGTCATCCTCCAAACAGAGCCTTCAGATCACTGACCTCAGTGTAGTCTTTCATGGCCGTGTCCATCATCACCAGATCAGTGAGAAATGTCCCCAGGTATGGAATAGTGCCCTGCATCACACCCTGAACACACCCCAAAATACTGATTTAGGTCCAGAACACAACAACATACTGTACATATAGACACTTGTTTTCCACCTCAACTATCAAATACAACATGTTTTATTTCATGAATATAGTTGACTTGGTAAAGCTAGAGAGTTGAACATGATTCTAATCTCAAATCAATGGAAAATGAAGCAGGAAGTGAATAAAAGCTCAGGACCAGAGCGGAGGAAACACACACATACTCTGCAATACACTGACAAAATGACATAAATAGATCTATTAAAAACTAAGTGTAAGGTCTCACCAGGTCCCTCTGCTGCTGGTGTCTCCTCTGGGCTCGTTTAGGATTGATTTCCAAAGTTGCAAACTTAGAAGTTCCCTCCTACACACAAATTAAATCACACACACACTTTCATTAAATCACACCCCAGAAAATATAGGCTTCGTTATCTTTGAAATATAGAATGTGTCACATTCAGAAGGCAAAGTTTCTATTGTACGTAGCATTACATTGTGAGTTAATCCATGTTCTGCTGCCCCGCCTCCATTACAGTGATGTAATAACTCCCTATAACACCAGGGGAGGCTCAGTACAGGCAGAGTTAGGGTCAATTATAATTGTAATCGTGTAATTAATAATTAATCACAATTACGGTGTAATTATAATTGGCATTGTACTTGAAAAAATGTGTTGCTATCGTAATTGTGATTGACAGTGTTGGTAACGTTACTTTAAAAAAGTAATTAGTTATAATTTATCACTACTTGTTCAAAAAAGTAACTGAGTTAATAACTGAATTATTCTAAAATAAAAGTAACTCATTACCAAGGAAAGTAAATATTTGCGTTACTGTTAAAAAAAAAAGTTGCTTTATGTCAAATAATTCATATTTTTTAGATGTGTCATTGTGAGGTGTTTCATTAAATTATAGTTGTTTACAACAGATGTGGACAAAGTCTTCACTCCTGGATATAATGAACACTTCACATGTACGTTCTTGTTTTTATCATAATTAATATAAAGTAGTGTTTATATCGTCACCTTAAAAATAACAACTTTTCATCAGATTGTTCCACGCTCACCATCTCTGCTGAGTCATCACATCTGTAGTGTGTGTGTGTGTGTGTGTGTGTGCGTGCGTGCGTGCGTGTGTGTGTGTGTGTGTGCGTGTGTGTGTGTTGTCACATGAGTAAAAACACTGGCTCTGATTGGCTACCATTAAACATGACTCCTCCTTAACCAATCATAATCTCTTACCTTGTTTCTAACCCACCTCCTCACTACAGCTGAGTATGAATCCAGGGATGTTTTCATATAAGTTTATTCAATCAATACATGTAACGCACCACATTTAACGTTCAGTAACGATAACGGCGTTGTAACGGCATAAAAAGTAATTAGTTAGATTACCTCATTACTGAAAAACAAACGTTTGTTCCAACCAGGCCAAGAAGGACTGGTTGGAAGTTAACACTTACTCAAGCATCACAATGGCCCCCCATGGCCCCCCATGGCCCCCCTATGGTTTCACACATGCCAACCTGGCCCGACCATTGTTCTACTGGCATCCTTGTTTGCTCTACGTCCTAAAGGTGGTTAATCCCACCATGTTAATCAGGGTTGGCTGTTGCATTCTATAGGTGTGCATTCCTCGGTTGCTATGGTGAATAATATCATGTGAATCATCACACCAAAATGTTTTTGGAAAATGCAGCAAATAATAACACACACACACACACACACACACTATAGTCCAGAATATGGATCACATTGTCTGTGTATTTATTAATCCACTAATAATAAACTCTAGTTTTAAAGCAGACATCTGAAAAGGCAGCAGCATCTATACACAGTTATCTATCAGCTGTTTGCTGTGACTGCAGCTGATTAGACGGAACTGGAAGCGGGGGAGGGGCAGACGATGACATAGTGACATGATATTATTCTTGAAAAAGTAGATTTTACATAATACCCCCCTTTAAGTATCAGTTTAATCAAATAGTTGTTAAAAAAAGCCCAGTTTATCAAACTATCAGTGCTGTGTTCAACCATATTATAAATGCTCCTTTAGTTGCTGACTCACAGTTAAAGAAATACCAAAAACACAGATTTATAATGTCAGGCATGACTTGCATACACCAATAGTTTATAAAAAGCATAGTTGAGCATTAAAATAAGAAGTATATCTCACCTTTACCAGCAGCTCTCTGCTCAGGGAATAGTTGTTGTCATCAGAGAAGATCTCAGAAAGCTCACGGAATGTACGGAAACTTTCTCTGTGGGAAGAAGTTTAGGATGTTTGATAAAAGAATACATAAATATAAGTGATTGAGTCTTATTACCGTGTCACTTCCTCCCAGGTCCTCTTCAGGCGATGGATGGCGTTACACTGCAGAGCAGAAAGTATCGCTCGCAACGATGAGAAGTTCTTTAGGATCCGACATTCCTGAAAGTCAGAATCACACTTTAGCGCACTAGCTAATGACTTTTCATTTCTTTAAACGCGAGGCGGAGCAAACTGACCCGAGCCACATCGATCCACCTCTCCAGGAGCCGAGCTCTCTGATTGGCCTTCAGCGCTGGGTTGCTCAGACACGTTGTAATGACACAGTTGGTCACTGAGTTAAACTGAGCCACAGTGGCTCTGATGGTGGGGGCCAGATGCTCTTTACCCTTCTTATCACGCTGAGACCAAATACCACCCAAGCAGTGATAAGGCACCACCTTTTTAAACAGGTCCTGAGGAATAGATTAGTAATAATATTAATATTAATAATGAGGTCAATGCTCATCATTCCATGTCTTTTAGTTTTCATAACAGTCAGAAAAGCAAACAATTTGATTTTTATTTATTTAATTCAAACAAACGAACACAAAAATAGATTAAAAAATAAATCTAACAGAAAACTTGACCTGATAACCTGATAATACTGATTTTTTTTACGTTATGTCTGTTCACTGAGTAATCATCGATAACCACATAGATTACTCCTAAATGTTTCTCATTTTTTTGTCTATATTAAACTTTGTAACAACTTTAGAAAAAAAAACTTTAAAAATGAATTCTGAATGATTTTATTCTTCTTAAAGTGGGTAAAAAAGCTCAAACACTACAAATACCAGGCCTATATATTCATCACAAGTGACCTGCCATGTACTGTACAATACTCCTGTTGTTTCTAAAACTAATGAAGACATTAGGCTGTTTCTAATGAATGGACTGTTAATGCAGTTTACTGATATTATATGATTATATGATTCTCACACACATCCATCATGGTGAGAGAGAAAACTAGAACATATGACATACTGCAACCAGAAGTTAGCTAACACACTCAGTGATGCATTCAGGGGCCGTCTCTCTGATTAACAATGTTACCATGGTAACATGCTCACCGCGTCCATGAGCGTGAACTGCTCTCCCACCATGATGGGGTCAAATGACAGGAAACTGAAAGCAGGAAGTTCGTCCTCAAAGCCGCTCTCCTCCTGCGTGGCAAAGGGACAGCCCATGTGTTCACCTGGATACACACACACACACACACACACACACACACATGTACAGTAACAGTACAGTAACAAACTCATTCAAGTTTCTTACAATACTTCAGTCTTACTCTACTACATTTCATTGTTAAAAAAAACAAACGTTTACTCCTTTACTTTTATTTTTGCCACCTCGTTACAAATTAAAATATGAACATAATTAATCTGGAATGGGCGTGTCTGAGAGCATGAAAAGAACAACTTCTGGTTTGGAGCGGATTGGAGGTCACGGTAAGAATGGGATGCCCGGGGAAAGCGGAGATCAAGATGCTGATTCAGCAGTTACCGTTACTAGGGCGACCACGTTCAGAGGAAATCGTTACACACGAGGCAGAGAAAAGAGACTAAAGTCCAGGATGGATAAAATGACAGCACATACTGGAAGATCCTCCTCCTTTACTTTTCATACTTAAGTATTTTATTTCATAAGATACTTTTGATACTTAAAGGTACATCGTGGACTTTTTGACCTAAAGAGTTATTTTAAATGATTCCTCAGACCAATATACAGCACTGACAGTATCGACGCTGGGCTTCCCTCTTCAAATACCAACTATGTAAGTTTGGAGGAGACGGACCGTCTTTGGCCAGGTCATGTGACCTTGAGAACGCCTGGAGAACGTATCACTTTAGGAGGGGGGCGGCGGCGACTGCTCCTCCAGCCCATAGACTGTAGCGAGCCCAGGCCCACTTCACACCCCCGCCCTTAGAGCCAATCCTTTTCCAGAAGTTCCAGGTCAACATACACAATGAAACAACAATGGAGGACGGCCTTTAAGTACATTTAATGTGAGCCATTTTTAGATTTTTACTCTAGTGATTTTCTAATGGGGGACTTTCACTTTCACCAAAGTCATGTTCAGTTAATGTATTTGTACTTTTACTTAGTTATTTTTGTCAGGTACTTTATACACTTCTGGTAAAAACACAGTAAATTAAAACTGGATGTTAGGCTGCTGGAATGGGAAAAAACATTTAGAAACAGTAGAAAATCTGCTTTGGTTATTAGATCAATGGCACATTCACACCAAATGCGTCCAAAGCGTCAACAGCGTCAGGTTTACATTGGCAATATGAGGTGGACATGCTTCTAGGGAGCGTCAGAGGTCCCGCTGCGCATCCAACACCTCCTGTGCAGCGCGTTTTGAAGCTTTTGATGCGGTGGACACTGTGCGTTTTGAGATTTAAAACTTTTGACGTGCGTCCAACACCTCCAACGCGGCCGATGCTGGAGTTGGGATTGTTGAACATTTGGGACATATCACGGCGTGTTGACGAATCAGGAGTATTCCCCCAGTATTCAGAAAAAAACACTAACACCGACAGATGGACAGGGTCTTCTACTGGAATAGAGCGTCTATAGTTGGGGTCCTGGTAGGAGATGTGAGCGCTGATGTGGGTCAGCAGGTCGTCAAACTGGGCACGGGAGAGATGGAAGTAGTGCTGAAAGTGACTCTCGTCCAATCACAGCTCTGGTGAATCCAGAAACGACGCAGAGGCTCAAATAAAGCCAAGTCACTCTCTGGATAACGTAGAGCTGATGAACGGGAGTCAGAGGGGGCGTGTTCAGCAAGGAACTCCAACTTTATTCTCCATCCACCCACACTTCTCTATAACCCTCTGACATCACAGTGAACACGCTGAGTCACACCTAAATACATCTGACCAGAAACACCACCTTCTAAACACAATGTTCCACCACTTCACAGTCACTGGGTGAATTATTAACATAACTGATCACCATAATATCATCCATTGTATGAACACCACCGGCAACAGAGAGGCCCCTCCCCTAAATGTACTCTCTTCCCAACTTGTTTGGACGTGCGTCCAGAGCATCTTTGACGCTGGTGACAAGCGTCTGATTCAATGAGCACAAGCATCCAACTACGGGCGTGAGACACGATTTTGACGCCCCAAACGCATTTGGTGTGAACGTACCATAATTTCCCTCTGTTTACATTAGGATATGTAATGTATGCACATAATGAAATAATATTTGTTTATGTTGATAGGCTGACATTATTGCTATAGTTAAAAGAACTGTGAATGTGTACAAATGTGCTCATATTTGCTATATATTTCCTTTAATATCTTCTCTATATTTATGATATAGATCTTCCTACCATCAGGGTCAGGCTCACAGTGCAGGCGGCGATGGAAGTGGGCCAGCAGGTTGCGAGCACGACGCTCCAGGTCAGACCCAGGAAAGTGAAGGTGAAGGTAGGACAGGAGCTGGTGCAGACAGTCGTGGTTTGGAGGATTCCAGAAGTCCTCAGAGTACTGATCAAGCCACGCCCCCAGGATGGATGACACAGTGCTGAAATAATAGTGAATAACGTACAAACACATTATTTTCTAATACAAAGAAAACACTTTGAAACACTATATATGAACATTATTAAAAATGAACAAGTAGTAGATATTAAGGATGGGACGATATATTGTGGGACAAGATATATCGCAATATCTACCAGGCTCCTCCTCTTTTGGAACCAGCTCCCAGTCTTACTACAGGAGGCTGCTACTCTCTCCACCTTTAAGGCTAAACTTAAAACCTACTTATTTGCTGAAGCGTATAACGTATAATAGCGTTAACCTCACCACTAGTGCAGACATGGGCTCATCTATAAATGATCACATTTACAGTCCTTAGAGTCACTGTTAGCTTATCAATAAACAGGTGTTATATTTATAATAAGTGCTGACTAGGCACTGGGAGTGAGGTCTAAGGCCAACACATGATGACTTGATAATAATGTATCATGTTTTTCTGCAGTCAGTGTCTTCTCCTCGTTCTTCTCTCTCTGCTCTGTTTCAGGTGAAGCTGATGATGTCACTTCCTGATCTGTGGTTCACGGCTCAACTAGTCTGGAACACTCTGATGTTCTATCTCTCTATCATGTTCTGTTGGTCCTTCTGTCTACTAACCACAACCAGTCCACGCAGATGGCTGCCACCTCTGAACCTGGTTCATGTAGATCTTGTTGGGTTTTTTTTTCTTATTATGAATTTTATATTTTGATAAGTGCATTGAGATGACTTCTGTAAATTGCGCTATACAAATTAAGTTGAATTGAAATTGAATTGAATATTAAAATGTGGTTTCCTATCTTCTTCAGTTAATTTACATTTCAAGTATAATGTTTGTGTAGATATCAAAGTATCCTGTGTCATAGCTACATGTGAGATTTTTTTTCAAATATTCGGTTTACTGATTAATTAAATAGAGATTATTATTATTATTATTATTATTATTATTAATAATAATAATCTAAGATTATTAGTATGAACATTATTAAACTGTAATAATGCACACACCTATACTACTACATTATCTTATTACGCTCACTTCTAAGATTAAGCCTGTGGGTCTGTACTACGAAGCTGGATAAACATATCCAGAATCTTTCCGTTAGCGGGCTAGGCTAACCTAAACATTCACAATCTCAGGCCAGTTGTGCTGTAAAGAGCTGGTTTTTCAACATGTACTGTAGATAGCAAACATAAGTAAAGTAAAGTAAAGTAAAGTAAAGTAAAGTAAAGCAGGGGTTTGACAGAGAGTTTTAGTTAAACACACAGTTCTTACTTCCTCAGCTCTGTGCAGTCATCTGGGGAAACTCTGTGTGCTGTGGCTCCTGGAACGTTTTGGAGTTTAGCGTACCTGAAAGAAGGAAAAATAGAAGAAAGGAAAATGATTGTCCTGTAATGAGGAAACTTCTATTTAAGGATGAAATGAGTGTTAATATAAATACTTCTATCATTTAGAACAGGGTCTTAGTTTCATCCAGGGCCAAATATGGTTCTGTGTATTTTCTAATGAGTCGAATTGAACAAGAACAGAATTTAACAGCTGTTAGTCAGGGACTGAACCTTTATCTAAAAAACATATTTCTGATCAACTAATGATGGAACATCATCTATTTCACAGAGTTTATTGTAGCTTCACTAATGAACTCATTCATTAAAGGGTCCATATTAAGTTAAATGAAGTTTTCTGTGTTTTAAACATGATAAAGTTCTATTATGGCTTCATAAACATGATCAAAGTGTTTTTATCATTGATTCCATCAATCAATAGTCAGAGGGTGATTTGTTCCTTTCTTACTACAGGGTGAACACGAACACATCGCTGCTATTTAATGACAGGTTTTCACTTTGATGACGAACATGACGCAGCACTGAGCTGGAGAAGCCACGCCTCCAGGAAGCACTCTGCCGTGATTGACATGTAAACAGACACGCCCACAAAGGTGATCATGTCAGCGTCCTTCACACAGTGCTACGTATGTATTTTCTACAGCAGGGGTGGTCAATCCTGGTCCTCTAGAGCCTCTATCCAGCATGTTCTAGATGTTTCCATCTTCCAACACATCTGATGAAATGACCAGGATGGTTATCAGGATTCTGCAGAGCTTGATGATGAGTTCATCAATTGAATGAGGTGTGTTGGAAGAGGGAAACATGTTCTACGGTCTATGTATGTACTGGTGAAGGCCCCGCCCCCATGCTCTGTCATGAGCTCAGCTAGGGAGTGGGTGGGAGGAGGGTGGGCTGTCCTCTGGCCCTATGTCACTGTGCGGGGAGGAGGAAGTCAGTGTCCCGTCTATAGACACGCCCACTCATGAATATTCATAAGTAGGACATTATTCAGCCTGTTTGTGTAAAGTTGGTCAGAAAGTGACTTTTCAGAGGATAAAACTCTGGGAAAATAAACCTTAAATATGATGTTTTTAGAGTTCTTAGAACAAATGGAGATGATGGTGAAAAATAAATAACATGATGTGACCTTTAATCTGTGTGCAACACAGCAGCTGTTAGCGTTTAAAGGCAGATTTCAAATGACTGTCAAAAATTCAGCTGTTAAAACAAAAATACACAAATTTCATCTAGATTCATGGAGTTGTTGGTTATTTGTGTTTTAACAATGGTTTATTGGCTCCATAAAGTGAAAATGACACTTTTGTATTGAAAAGAGAGAAAAATTTTGTTTTGGAGAGAAATTGTGCATCAAAGAATTTGTTATTTGATGTTTGTTATTTGATGTACTGTAGGCTTCATTTTTCTGTATAAATCATAGAGAACAGAACACTGGACCATAGCACAGGTAAACAATGACTTTAAATATCTCATAAAGTAAGTGTACACACAACAAATAATAATTACAACACTGCACTGCTCACCTAGTTTATTTTAAAATACATTCAATATTCAATGCATATTGTTCGGCTCAAGGTCACTTATAAATAAATGGTTTAATTTTAAATCTATTGACTTTCACTTTCCAAAGTGTAAAGAATAAAAATAAATGTAATAATGTGTAGTTATTGTTACATCATGATTAACTGGGATATATTTCTCTTTTTTAAACAATCTAACACTACAACAGATTATAACCAGCTTTGATCTGAAAGCTGAAAATAATAAACATTTCCTAAACAAGGGTTTTTCAACCCCTGGGCCGTGGCACACTTCAGTGCTGTGACAGATGGTCTGGTATACTGTGGGAAATTTTTTAGTTTCACCTAATTGGTCTAAAAAACATTATTTAAAACTAATGATTGTGTGTAAATATGTCATAGTGCTGCAGAAAGCCCCTCCCCCTCCCACAGACAGACAGCTGCTAATAAAACTACCTTAACTTGTGATATTCATAAAAATATGTTCTGTATATACGGCAAAGTTCACGTGTTAACGTTTCACAATACAGAACAAAATGGAATTATATAAATGTCTTATATATTTCTTTATTATCATTATTATTATATCTATATATATATTATGAGTATAAGACTGGAAAAAAGAAATATGAAAAATCATAATATAGTTTTTGTTATTGTTCATTTGATTCCTATTTAAATGTATAATAATGACTGCAGATTGTTAATTACAGTTTTTATGAGAAAGAATAAATATGAAAGATCATAAAAACGTTTTCTTTGTGTTCCTTTTATTCCTGTTCTACACACTGTGATAATAATGACTGTATAATATACAGTCATTATATTATAATGACTGTATAATATAAGCTGCAAAGTCTCACTTTTAACATTTTTGGTTGTTGGTTTTTCACTGAAAAGATGAAAATAAAAAGGTTTAAAATCACTGTGTGATGGTGTGTATTTCTAGTGTGATGGTGTGTATTTCTAGTGTGATGGTGTGTATTTATAGTGTGATGGTGTGTATTTATAGTGTGATGGTGTGTATTTCTAGTGTGATGGTGTGTATTTATAGTGTGATGGTGTGTATTTATAGTGTGATGGTGTGTATTTCTAGTGTGATGGTGTGTATTTACAGTGTGATGGTGTGTATTTCTAGTGTGATGGTGTGTATTTCTAGTGTGATGGTGTGTATTTATAGTGTGATGGTGTGTATTTACAGTATAGTGTGATGGTGTGTATTTCTAGTGTGATGGTGTGTATTTCTAGTGTGATGGTGTGTATTTCTAGTGTGATGGTGTGTATTTCTAGTGTGATGGTGTGTATTTCTAGTGTGATGGTGTGTATTTATAGTGTGATGGTGTGTATTTCTAGTGTGATGGTGTGTATTTCTAGTGTGATGGTGTGTATTTCTAGTGTGATGGTGTGTATTTCTAGTGTGATGGTGTGTATTTCTAGTGTGATGGTGTGTATTTATAGTGTGATGGTGTGTATTTCTAGTGTGATGGTGTGTATTTCTAGTGTGATGGTGTGTATTTATAGTGTGATGGTGTATATTTCTAGTGTGATGGTGTGTATTTATAGTGTGATGGTGTGTATTTATAGTGTGATGGTGTGTATTTATAGTGTGATGGTGTGTATTTATAGTGTGATGGTGTGTATTTATAGTGTGATGGTGTGTATTTATAGTGTGTACCTGTTGAGCAGGAGGTCCAGCACCTGCCTGGTGGTGGTGAAGGAGCGGTAGGTGCAGAGGAAGATGGTGACGTAGGTGGAGTCTTTACCCCTGAACGCTGACACCATGTACTCCACCAGCCTCTCCAGCGTACCAGCCTTAATAGTTCTTACTTTACAGGTCTCATAGAGGCTGAGGGCGGAGTCACTGTCCACACCCAGCCATCGCTGGCCCTTAGTGGACGAATGGTGGAGCTGCATCTTCCTCAGTGTGATGGTGAAGATAGCATCCTCCTCTGCCTCCTCGCCGATCTCCTGCGTTGAGCTCTGGGAACACGACAACACTTTTATTAACTCATTCACTGCCAATGACGTAAATATACGTCAATTGTGTTTTTTGACGGGGGTTGCTAGGAGACAGTGTGAATATCAGGCTTGTACTATGACGTTGTGACCAACTGGTACCATGTAGGTGGCAGCAGAGAGATTAGCCGTGATAGCTGGGGAGGGACAAACCAGGGAAGAGGCAGAAAATGGCGCTACGAGAAAAGACGGTGAAGCTAACAGTAGCTCACACTCTAGCAGAGAACGTGTGGAACTAAGTGGACTATTGAGAGTGTCACAATCGTGAGTTGAGCGGTGAGACTCAGCATGTCGGGAGGTGGAGGAAGTTGCGTGTGTGCAGTGTGTGTATGTATATATATATATTACTGCTAGTACTGAAACATGTGTAGCTCAGAGCCAGGGTTGGGGTCAATTATAATTGTAATCACGTAATTGGTAATTAATCACAGTTATGATGTAATTATAATTGAAAATGCAATTGCAAAAATGTGTTGCTGTTGTAATCATAATTGAATTGTAATTGAGTTCAGATAATTAACTTTGTAATTGTAATTGACATGAGAATGTTCTAAAAACATTTGAATTAAACAGAAAACTGATGTCAGGGGGAATATAATAATTGTAACTAATTATAATTGGACAAAATGCAGGACAACGTAATAGATGATACATCGAGTATGACAATAAATACATACATTGAATATCTACATCATTTTATTGTGTCACAGGCACCGTGCAGATGTACCTCCTTTAGTATCCCTAACTCTGTTTTCACACGCTCTCTCTTTGTTAACACAAGGAATGGCCCCTCATGCAACCATCTACTCTACATTAATTAATTAATCAAAGATCATTTACTAATTTCACGCATTAACACGGTTGTTATTGTCATAAAACAAACACAGCCAAAGTGACCCACCAACACATTTGAATGGTTTATTTTGTTGCCATGGAGATACTGGAACATCAACGATGTGAAGGGAATCCCTGTGTTCCTTGTGTGGTGATGAAACACGACCGATCATGGTAAGAATGAAGAAAAAACACTTCTTTGCATTTTTCTACGGGACTCCACATCCCACAATGCAATGCGTCAAACTATTCTGAATGTCAACAAACCAAATGTTTACAGTGGAGATTAGTTTCAAGCAGCATATCCAACCTTCTATATTTATTTGTGAGTAAATCATCTTTGATTTATTGATCAATGAAATCTTTATCTGGTAAAAGATTATTGTTTCCGATGTATTTATCAAGCAAGCGTTACTATCAATACCTCATTATTATATTTATGATGACGGACAAAAAAATTATGAAAAACCAAGTCCAAAGTGCCATTAGAAGTGACGTCAATACATTTGGGGTTGTTTTTCTTTCTTTTTCTCCACTCGTCTTATTTCAATGTTTATCTTTGACACAGATTGAAAATAAAAAAGTAAAACTCCACTTTAGTGCAGAGGTGTGTTCCATAAAGGAGGTTTAACAAACTCTGAGTCTATCCATAAACTCTAGGTCAACATACCCTCCATGGTAAACTCTGTGTATCTGATTCATTACAGCTGGTATGAAGTGGATCAATCAACCCTGAGTATGTAAACCTTGGGTTACTGATGTGCACATGCCTGATAAAAAGCCATCATCAATGGATCAAAGATGACTTCAGCTGCCATGACAACCACCCGGAAAATAGTGATTTATTCACCGTAATGGGTGAAATAAGCCTGTGTTTGATGAATATGAGCCTGTTCTAAAGGTGTTCACACTAAACTCACCTTCAGTGACTATAGTCTAATCACCCATAATTAGTCACACTTTATGATCACTTCATCACTTTATCTCTTCAGTGACGTGACGAGCGGTGAATAATAATAATAAAATGTGTCTGAGGAGACGTGTCAGCAGCATAGGATGTCTGCATAGAGAGTCCTCCTGTTACACTGGATATAAACACAGTGACTGATGCTTTAAAAAGTGATGTCACAATTCTACAGATCAAACTGTATTACAGTATAAAAGAACAATTGAGCCTTAAAAGTGTATTAATTTGAATTATCATCTCCTCCTTTATATTATCTACAGCAGGGATGTCCAATTCCTGTCCTCGAGGACCACTATCCAGCATGGCTTAGATGTTTCTCTCTTCCAACACACCTGATTCAAATGATTAGGATCGTTATCAGGCTTCTGCAGAGCTGGATGAGGAGTTGATCATTTGAATCCCTTCGTCGACACATAGTCAGGTACTGGGATCGAACCCCCAACCTCTCAATCAGAAGACGACCCTCTACCACCTGAGCCACGGTTTCTGCATGTTCTAAACCAGTGGTTCTCAAACTTTCATGTATCCCCATTTTTATCTTATTTTGTGTGTTTTTGTGTTGATTGTATTATTTAAATTATTCTCTCTCAGTGTGTGTGTTTTTGGTGTTGTTTTGTGTGTTGCTGCTAATATTTAGTATGATTACCATTTGTAACTAAACAATCTCTCTCAAGCATCACGTACCCCCATTTGAGAATCACTGATCTAAACCAATAACCAGGTCACTGTTTATTGTTACTGAATATTTGCTAAATAAATAAATGCTTCAAAGATCATTAAACTATGAATTATCTGAGATGGCCATAAATCATCATAATAAATATTTCTCTAGTTTATCTAAATGTACTTATTTACTTCATAAGAAATTGACACTTTAAGTAACTATTCAAAGCTTTCTAATGTTCTAAATCACACAAAGTCAATGGTAGAGCTCACTATATACAATATATCCTGATACTAAACAATAAAATATAGATCACAATATCAATAATTACAAATTTCACCTTTACAGGAAATACAATTTATTTCAGTTTTTTAAACTTGCAAAAACAATTAAATGGTAACACACTGTTATTCAAGCACCAAAATCAAAAACACGTGGAATGATTATCATAATAAAACATGATTACAAATATTGATTGGGACATTTTTGGGATTGATATGATAATTGCGCTGTGAAATATTGTGATTTATTGCAGAATAATATTTTTCTTACACACTTAGGACCAAAAATAGCATCAGTGTAACAGTAGAGGCTGTGGTTTGACCTGAACATGAGGATTAAACATTAGGTAACAACAGATTAGATTAGATTATAGAGTGTTCTACACCTGCTTTTATTCACACTATTACTGTATTACTGTAAACACACCGTGTGATTCTAGAAAATACATCTTTCACTTCCTGCTCTCAAACTACAGCCTGAAAAATAAAACAACAGAGAACACACACTGTTAGCGGTTCTCAAACTGTTTGAGTTCTAGTCCCCCTTACTGTATGTCCAACTATTACATTTTACTCAGAATTCTGTGAAAAACATCTATAGATTATAATGATAGAATGAATGAATGATAACACACATTTTAAAGAATCTCATTTAATAAATAAAAACAGCATTTAGTGGCTCGTGAATAAATTTATTTGATAGTTTTTATCATTTCCTGTCACTCCCTCCTGATGTGGAACCAACACTGATCTTTGTGTTTTCAGTTCATCATTTTTATCATTTTGTGTGTTTTGTTGTTGTTTGTCTATGTTTTTTATTATTATTCAGTATATTTCTCTTTTATTTTGTGGATTTTTGTTGTTGTTTTTGTGAATTGTTGGTATTATTCACATTATTCTCTCAGTATGTGTTTTTGGTGTCATTTTATGTTTCACTGTTGATCTTTTGAATATTGATCTGATGAGTCATCGTTTTTCTTGGAACTATGGAATTGATCAGCTGATCACTTAATGCTTTTGATCCAATTGTCTCAATGAGAAGACCAGACGTGACCTGATGGAACGTTTGCAGCTGGATACACGATGGATTTCTGGGACGAGTGGAAGGTCGTGTGCTTGGCTTTACTCTCCGTTTAGGACGTGGAGGATATTTACGTGATTGGAATCATGGCAACAGGAATGCTGCTAATTGGAGCTAGCGGCTAAAGTCTGTGCTACGTTGGCAGCTGTGTCGGGAAGACTGCCAGTCATCTCTGAAGGATGGAGCGATGCACTGAACAAGGGGCTACTTTGGAGCATTTGCATGGAATTAAATCGATCTTGGAAAGGATGGAGAAGATGTTTGATCCACACTATTGGATTTTACAGTGACCAGGACTTTCAGCTACTGAAAAGAATGCTAGCCTGGAACGTAAACAACTCATTATCTCCAATTGGTCTCCCCAACACGCCAGCTCAAGGACGTGTTCAATCTCACCGGGAAGTTTACAGATCTGATGCTCCCCCCCCCCCCCCCCCCCCTCTGTAAAGCACAGAGGAATAAGGTGATTAGTATGATTACTGTATGACACTGTCAGTCCTAAACTAATAGATTATAGTTATGCAGCATGCGTTTTAATAAACATAAAAAGCTATTAAAACGAGAACATTTCTACTAAAAATGATAAGGATGACTGACTGATGAACAGCAGCAAAAAGACTTTGTAACGTCGTCAGTGCTGATGACTCTCAGATAAACAACAGGTAGTAGAGCTGGGTGTCGCCAGTTCCCTCACGATATATAGCGATATTTTAGCCCACGATAACGGTATTATGACAATAATCGATACATCACGTGAAAAGTCATCCACGATACATCACAATATCTGTGTAACTGAAGAAAATCTGAATTTATTGACTGCATTGAATCCATTTCACAGAAATTAAAAAACATTGTCAATCAATTTCATATGAATGACAGCCAAGTAAAACACACACACACACACACACACACACTCCTCACCTATTGTCTGATTGTACTATATATGTACTGCATTATATCTGTGTATCATGTATATATAATGTTTTTGTCATGTCTTGTATGTCTTGATAACGTATAGAGAGATGAAACCTTGTGATATGTTGTCGTATTGATATTTTGGCACAGCCCTAATAGGAAGCACATGCTACATTATAAATGTAAGCAGATATTATAAAGATCAACACATCTTTGTTTATAATAGAAATGATTTAAAAGATATTTAGAACATGTGTTCACACACTGAACACCTCTGTGTAAGGTAATAAAATACTAGAACAATCTATAACACACCAAACATAGCAGTAGTTTCTAGAATCCATCACATATAGAGATCATCCATCCTCATCCATCCTCATCCATCCACCCTGTGGTCTCACCTCCAGTACAGGCAGGTCTGGGTCCAGGTGGGTCAGACTGTGGAGGACCACTGGTCCACTGTCTGCCACCATCTCCAGCCTCACTCCGTCCCAGATACTCCTCACTGTCCATGAGCTATCAAACATTCCTAATAAATGTCCCTGGAAACAGACCATGGATGCTAGCAGCGCTAACTGCTGAGTCATCTACACTGATGGACGCATTATTTAGCTTTAGTTTCCACACACACACACACACACACACACACACACACACACACACACACACACTATAGCTACTGCAGCTTTCAGTAACACAGTGACTCAGACCAGGCTCATCAGAGCTCCGCCCCCTGGGGACGCCCTCTATCTACCATATGACGTCATAAAGTCAGGACGCAGTAGTCCACAGCGACACCTGCTGGCCAAACTACAGTATTTATCATAAAGTAAGGGATCAACAATGTGTTTCATTGATGAATTATTGATGTGAAGCTATGACAGTTTTAACATGTTGTCAAATACAGTATTAAGTGTCTGACTGTGTAATAATAATAATTAAAACCTCTTAAATTCTCTTTTGAAAGAGTGTTAGAAATACCAAGATAATATAATACTAAGATTTGTACTAAAGACAACTGATATTACTGAAGGCTGACTCAGTCAGAAACACATTTTGAAAGGATTTTATAGAAATGTATTTAGTTGTCATTAATCTTACAACCTATTAACTAACACATCTAAACACTATGGACTCATGTTATTGATTTAAACCTATAGAAACACATACTGTACATCTCATGTAAACATGATTCCTGCGTTGTTGGCTCAGATGGGGGCGGGGTCTATGTTAGGACATCCTCAGGTATCAGATAAACCTCTGTCATTAATCAGACCAAACTGACTCATGACTCAGCAAAACCTCTGTCAGATAAAAAGGCTTCAAAATAAAAGTCATCAGACTCCATGACCTCAGGCCGTAAAACATGACATGGCATTTTATTTTGAAGGAACCAGAAGTCCACATGACGGAGTAAATTGAAGAGCCTTCTTTGCTTTTATTCTTTTAAAGTTAATAAATAAATAATAATAATAATAATAATAATAAATACATAGTAAATGAAAAAATGATATACCTTAACCTTTAAAAATAAATAATACTCTCATATAAACTCAGAGCAGCAGTCGTGTGTGACAATAGGCATAACATGTAAAATAGATGATTAAATAGATACGTTTGCACTAACAATGTCTTCCCTGATATATATATATATATATATATATATACTGTCATTCATTGGAGTCACTAGATAAACAATAATAATAATCATCACCAACAGCTTTTCTCTAAGAACATGTGACTGATTAAATAAAATGGAGCAGCTGTGATGAACTAAAGCTTTACACTTTACACCACTGGTTCACTGGTTCACTGGTTCACTGGTTCACTGGTCCACTGGTTCACTGGTTCACTGGTTCACAAACATTTTTGGGTTGTGACCCCATTTTAATATCAAAAAGCCACTTTTTTCTTCTAAAATGAGTTTTTCATCATGTTTGGTTTTCTGTTTTACAAATGCAAAGCAGAATGGATATACAGTATGTATAATATATGCATATATGTTTTCATTTTGTATTTCTTTTTTTTTAACTAATATGTTTTTTAATATTTCCATTGTCTTGATATTGATCTTTGTGTACTTTGGTTATATGATTTTCCCTCATATATCAAAGATTAATTGTTCATTTGCTCTTGTTTATTTGTTAGCCTTTATTCCAAAAAGCATGTGTTTATTGAAAGTGGCTCTGATACAAGGATTCTCTCCTTTCACCTTCAATGTTGTTTTTTCTTCAACATATGTGAAATACATAAATGAAGAAAAAAGCAGAGTTATTTTCACAGGTCATTTTATTATTAATATATTTATATTTGAGAAGTATAGAAAACAGTTAAGATTGTGTGTCATTTTAAACTTTATTAATATATTTTGAATCAGTTTTTTGATTTTTTTAATTAATTACTAGACATTACAGGTGAGCCCACATAGGGCCATGACCCCAAGGTTGAAAAACACTGACCATGTAATGCTGTAGTTAGTACAAATACTTTGCCACATTTCTCTGCTTACGGGACATACACACAAACATATATATATATATATATATATATATATATACATTACGTACATATTGTATATATATATATATACATACATATATATATATATATATACATTACGTACATATTGTATATATATATATATACATACATATATATATATATATATATACACTACGTACATATTGTATATATATATACATACATATATAAATACATCCTGTTATGGTACTTCCCTATCCCCTGTGTGTGTTTAGTGAATGTATGAGGTGCAGTTAAAAGAAAGGGGGTGGAGGGAGGGGTGCCCCCATCCAACCTTTGTGTATAAATGTGTATGTGGTGCAATAGCTCTGAATGGTGGAGGTGGTGGTCGTACCCTCTGTCACATGTTACAGTAGAACAATGTATCCACTGATCATTAACTGTTCAGTTCTAATGACCAGCACTGTGGCTTCTTCAGGTGTTCCTTTATAAATACATATCTTACAGTTTACAGTCCATGATCCTAATGAATCTAGCTTTTTTTGTCAAGTGTTCATTTAAAAACTCCCTTCAGCTTCTTCTTCTGTCTCAATAGATCCATATTATTCTTCCTATTAACAAATCATATTAATTTGTCCTCTTTTCTTCTCCTTGGAAGGTGCTGACAGGCCTGAATGTTCCCTACATCATCTTAATGCTGTGACCTCATAATTCATCAACTCATTGGTTCACTGTCCTTATTCTCTGCTCAGGCATCAATCAATCAATCAATCAATCAATCAATCTTTTATTTATATAGCGCCAAATCATAACCAATGGTATCTCAAGACACTTTACAGTAGAGCAGTCTTAAGGACGGACTCTTCATTTTATGGATACACACATATGCATATATACGTATATACACATACATATGTATCCCACACCCAACATGAATTCATCATGGGGGCAAGGAAAAAGGCATATGATGGAATGTTTAGTGTTCAATCCAGAGACAATGATGTCATTCATTCTGGTGAATTGTTCTAGTTCTTCCACCCTGTATTACAGAAGAGCACGTTTTGAGTCGCTCCACCAAAGCCATGATTTGTTTTTATTGTTTACTTATGTTTGTAAATACAGGATTGTTTATGACACAGTCTGTTTAGTGGCATTGTGGTGGTGGTCCTAGCCTGGATAGAAGGTTTACTGGATGATGGTCATCATCATCATCATCATCACTCTGAGGCTGTTCTACACACACACTGTTCTGCACTGATATTCAAACAAAGAATGTGATAGAAGTAAAAGTAAGGAGAGCGCCACACACAGACAGAGAGGTGAACTACACCATGGAAACAAGTGTTCTAATCAACAATGTGACACCCTGTACTAGAACACACACACACACACACACACACACACACACACACACACACACACACACACACACACACACACACACACACACACACACACACACACACACACACACACACACACACAATTCTATAAAAACTGTCATTTACAATATATTTAAACACAAACCCAGGTAAACATGTTATAGTTCTATTACACATATGTAGTTAATAATTATTAAAACGTGTTTCAGATCAACTTTACCTCTCACTTCTCTGTATTTTACTATTTATTAATATATAAATCTATGGCTATAGTGACGCCCACACCATAAATATTAATACAATATATTCATTGATTAGGAAGCCTAACAAGGTAATCAATAGACGAGAAACTGATTAGATGATCGATAATATTTTCTGTTAGCATTAGAGATGCTAACAGAAAGCTAACACAAGAGGAAGGTCACAATTAATAGGAGTTATTTATTAAAGGCTCAGTAATTGTGATTAATTGTAATTTAACTTTAGTAATTGGTTCAGTTATTCAGAGAGATAAACTCACCATGGCTGATGGTGTAGGAAGTGAGTCTGACACACATTTACATTATTTACCTGTTGATTCATTAAATATGTTTTACATGGTACCAGTCTCTGAGGCAGAAAGATAGAGTTAGCTGCTAAAGCTAACGCTGCTAAAGCTAAAGCACAAATATTCATTGAAACGTGTTTAAAGTCGGTATAAGTGAGTGAGTACAGTATGAATGTTGTAATATATTAAATATCAGATAGATTAGGTCGACCTTTATCGTACAGCTGATAATCACAGCGTATAGCACAAACATTTATATCCCTATGACCTCTGACCTCTGACCTCTGACCACGCTGGTCATGCATGCATGTAATTGTAATTAACTTTCAAGGAGAAAAATAAAAATTGAAATTTGAAAAAACATATTGGTCACTATAATTGTAATTTAATTGTAATTGAAAATGAATAATTGAAGAGATAAATGTAATTTTAAAAATGTAATTGAGCCCAACCTGGTGGAAGCTAAAACCAATGTCAGTGACCGTAGTGACGTAACCAACACTTTGTGTTTAACTCATAACCTACAAACGACCTTACAACGCGTCATTTATTAGTTATATTTAAGACATTAATAAAGATCTACAAACAAATAACAAATAAATAAAAACAGCTTTTTGTTGTTTTTCAATGTTCTAAATACATTCATTCAATGGTAGAAAAAAACAAAGTTTAGCAGCAAACAGGAAATAACAGCAATAATAAAACAACTGTAAGTAGATCATTCTAACCTGTTCTAGCAGAAACACGTCCTGAGTCAGCACTTCACCATGTGCACTGACTATAGCACCACCTCTCTCACACACACACGCACACAACACACACACACACACACACACACACACACACACGCACACACACGCACACACACACACACACACACACACACACACACACACACACACACACAGACACACACACTATTTACTTTTCTGTCTGTGTCAACAACGTTCACTAGAGAATATGAACTTTATCCAGGAACAAAAAATGACTGTAAAAGTAAAAGTATTGAAACGAATCCCTTACTTTAGTAAAAATAAAAAGTATATGCTACTAAATGTACTTGTACAAATAATAACATAAATAATGTTTTTTATTAAGAACTTGTAGAAAACTATATTGAAATAAATAAAATCTGTTACCTTAAAACATCTGGAGAATGTAGCACTTATTATTATTGATAACATTTGTAAATAACATGTTACAGGAAAAACATGCAAATGCTCAATAAAACTCATAGCTTTGATTTGAACATTTTTATAAACTTTAAAATATTAACCATAAAACTAAGAGACCTGCCTAACAAGAAAAAACTCCAAAATGTTGCATCTTTGTACGTCATGACGTCATCTTTGAAGATCTTAAAAGTAACGAGCTCATTTTTTAAATATTGTATAAAGTACAGATATTTGTTTTAAAAAAGTAAGTAAAGTAAAAGTAAAAGTTTGCTAAAAAAATAAATACTAACAAAGTCACATTTAAAGTGAGTCTCTGTATATTAAGTAATAAAAAGCCTTTCATAATGTGTGATGATTTATATATTATATATATATATATATTATTATAGAATGGTACATTTAATAATTCAGTTACACAATCTGTACAAACTTTATTTAATAAAGAATAAGAGGATAAACATTAAAGTAGAAAGTTAGAATGTTCTCATATTAGTTTATGTTTCCTCTGCATTAATTAACTGTATGAGTGAACGCGTCATTATATGATATATATATATATCATATATATATATATATATGTAAAATACAATCACACAATGTAGAGCTGCACGATTATGGCCAAAATGATAATCACCATTATTGTGATCAATAATGTAATCTCAATTATAATCACAATTATTTATCATATTTGGTTAAAAATAAATATACATTTACGTTTACCATTTGTTTAAGTATTGTTTTTTGTTTAGTTTGTTTATTATTTTGTTACACTTGTAAGTTATTTGTATGTTATAAATTACAAATAAAAACAAAAAACTGTTTTTATTACACTACTTTTAAACAATTCATGTGTACAGTTTACAGTGTAAAATTAAGCTTTAAATAATTATTATAATGAAATGTACCAAAGGCACTGAATGAATACATTATTACAGAGCCTGTATTATGAAATATTGCTGACAATCAGGTTAATTTAACTAAAATGGTTAAATATGAATGAATTGTGCAGCCCTAGTCCAATGATAGAACAGTTATTAATTATAGGGTCTACCCCACCCTGTGACATCACACCCCCCAACCCTGAACAATAGATGCTTCTGAGTCACATGACACTAATATCTGATTAATGTTAAACACTGACAACAAAATTACAAATAAAACATTTGGACTAAAAAAATCTAATCAAACAAGTAAAATAAATGTGTTTACATTTCATCAGATTTGACACTTTACGATGTTAATAAATATAAAATGTACACCTATATATTGATATATGTACAGATATACTAAAGCTGGGCTCAAAATCTATTTAATTGATTTATCAAATTTGTAGCTAAAAACTATTTTTATTTTGCAAATTCCAGTTTTTTTCCCCCTTGTGTGTTAGCATAGCGCTTTATTAAGTGTGTGCCTTATGATAAGAACAGAGCAGGATGGAAAGAGATTCTAGAGGCTACATCACGTTTTATATACTGTATCACTACAGACATGATGTCACTTTATTCTGATGAAAAGTCAAGCTTTAATTTAATGCTTATAGTTTTAAATGTGAGGTAGTGTACAGAACAATTTGTTAACAGTCACGTTTACATAAACACTACAGAGATAAAGAACTTTTCATATTTAATACAGAGAATGGTGTGAAGGACCATCAGCTTTCTCCTACAGCTGGAGAAGAAGGTGAGACATGATGGAGGTTGGTTTCCACAACATCTTCTCATCTCAGAATAATACCCAACATTTTGTGGGTCTGTGTGCGGACAAGGAAACACGTCATCTTGTTCCCACGTGACAAGATTTGGAAGTGTTAGAGACCACCAACAAAGCAGTGGAACATCTCCAGGACTTCACTGATACTCATATGTCAGGGTGTCATCCATCAAACCAGTCCTGCTTTTGTCCTCTCAGAAAAACCAATAAAACCAACATCATACGTTACGTTTAACGTAAATACTGTGATTGTCTCTGACACTCTACCACAGAAGAAGCTGGTCCATCAGATGTTCAAGAGAACATGGACTCCCCCAAAAAAATAAATCAGTGTGTGCCTTCTTTAAAAGTGCCTCCTCAGAGAGGTATTTAGTGTTTACATAAATACATTTTATTTATGGACAGTAGGCTGTGTGCTCACACTACATCTAACTACACACAATACTGATTATGTGTATGTCCTGCATGATTTACAGTTAGCATAGTTAGCATTAGCAGAGCTTCAACAGCTCCTTCAATGCTAGTGTTCTCTCCTCTGAGGAAGCCTGCCAGCATAACTCACCCAGAGAGGACAACAACACATTCACTGCTGTTTACTAGCTTATATTTAAACTAAATCATTACTGTTGCACACATGTACTAAATATGTTTAGATATTTATAAACATGTAAATAAATAATCATATATAAATACTTTCTCTTTAAAAGGTGAGTCAGAAAATGGCTTAATGGATATAAACTAATTCTATTGTAATAAAATGGTTCTGCTTACAGTGCTACTACTCATACTACAGTGTTTCTCAAATGGGGGTACGTGTACCCCTAGGGGTACGTGATACTACTACAGGGGGTACTTGAGAGAGTGAAAAATGAACAAATGAAAGCATAAAAATATGGGGTTTTATAATGTTTATTTTTAGTTAATAATGATAATCATACTAAATATTATCAGAAACACAGAGAACGACAACAAAAACACACAAAATAAGAGAAAAATATATTGAATAATAAAAAAACAAACAACAACAAAATACACAAAATAACACCAAAAACACACACACAGAGAATAATTTAAATAATACCAACAACACACAAAATAAGAGAAAAATATAGTGAATAATAAAAAAGAACAGACACAGAATGATGATATAAATGATGATGATTAGAACATAAATCAGTGTTGGTTCCACATCAGGAGGAAATGATAAAAAACTATAGAAATAAATCCTGTCAGGATGCACTAAATATTGTTTATTTCACTTATTTACAAAATGAGATTCTTAAAATGTGTGTTATCACTAATTTATTCAATCATTATGATCTATAGATGTTTAATAGTATGAGGGGGGGGGTCTATAGTAATCAAGTAGGTAACTTACTGTACACACAGTCCAGTTTATAGACTTTGTTCACACTGAACACCAACATATTTCTATATATTACCAATAACCAGATCATCACTGAAATTCATTATCAGGCAAATTAAGTGAAGTCAAATATTTAAAAAGCCACGTAATGTAATTATCTTTAGGAACACAATGTATTTATAATTATTCTGTAACATTTTCAAGCTCTTCTTTCCAACTTTTAGATGTTTTTAACGTATGTAAAGTATATCATTGTGTTTCAGTATATACAGTATGTAGTAATAAAATAATAATACTTTATCTGTGAGAAAAACAGAAGCAGTAGCAAAAAAACACTGAGTAGATGTTTTACATTCACACATCGTCCCACGGCTGAATACTGTAGGACAGCAGTTACCATGGAAACAGGGAGCAAAGCTGGCTCTTTATGGGCCTGAGAGAAAACACACACACACACACACAAACAAACAAATGTAAATGTGTCCTTAGGGCTGCACAATTATGGCCAAAATGATAATCATGATTATTTTGATCAAAATTGTAATCATGATTATAATCTGTTTATCATATTAGGGATAAATCTGTGTTTATAATGCACTACTTTAAACAAACTATGTTACAGTTTTCAGTACAAAATTTAACTTTAAAATGGAATTAGAATTAGGGCTGAACAATTAATTGCATTTGTGATATTATCGCGATATCATAAAACATGGCAACCAAAATCGATGAATTGTGCAGCCCTACCTTAGTGTGAGAAAAAGAAGATCTAATAACTGTGACCAGCGTTCTGATAAGAACCCAATATGATGAGGAGGCAGATCTCTGCTGTCTGTGCTGGAGCATCAGCATTAACATCAGCATCAGCATCACCATTAGCATCACCATTAGCATCAGCATTAACATCAGCATCAGCATTAACATCAGCATCACCATTAGCATCAGCATTAACATCAGCATCACCATTAGCATCACCATTAGCATCAGCATTAACATCAGCATCATCATTAACATCAGCATCACCATTAGCATCACCATCACCATCACCATTAGCATCAGCATCAGCATTAACATCAGCATCACCATCACCATTAGCATCAGCATTAACATCAGCATCACCATTAGCATCAGCATTAACATCAGCATCAGCATCACCATTAGCATCAGCATTAACATCAGCATCAGCATCACCATTAGCATCAGCATTAACATCAGCATCACCATCACCATCAGCATCACCATTAGCATCAGCATTAACATCAGCATCAGCATCACCATTAGCATCAGCATTAACATCAGCATCACCATTAGCATCAGCATTAACATCAGCATCAGCATCAGCATCAGCATCAGTCTCAGCAGGACGGACAATGGGAGAGTTTTCAAGGCAAGGCACATTTATTTGTATAGCACATTTCATACTCAAGGCAACTCAATGTGCTTTACATGATAAAACATTGAAATATATATTTTATACAAACTTGTAATATAAATTCTGAAATGCACAGGCTCTACTTCACTAATATTATTTTGAGGAACACATGTAATATAAATCCACAGATACATTTATAAACTGCTTCTGTTCTGTGAAACATCTGTGTATTTGTGAGAGAAATGTGTGTGTGGGTGAATTATGAGATTGTCCTGACATCACGGGTCCAAAGAATGTCATCATTGGCTGATAAAAGTGATTGACAGATTCATCATCCAATCAGGTGTGTTTGCTTTCAGCCAATCATAATGGTTTCTTACATTTTCTTCACTCTCTTGTTTGAACACTGCATATTCACACACACACATATATCAGTAGCTCTGCTATTGGTTTAAAAGTGTGGATTTATATTACATGTGTGTCTCAAAATAATATTTATGAAGTAGGGGCGTGTGCATTCCAGAATTTATATTACAAGTTTGCAATCAAATATATATTTGTGAAACAGGTCGTGTGGCATTTGTGAATTTGGAAATACAACTATGAAACAAAGCATGTGCATGCTAGCTGAGCTACTAGCATAGCTATGTATAGCAGAGAGGAGTCAGAGTAGAGGCAGAGCCTCCTCATTCAGAAACAATCTCATCAAATAACAACAATATTAATTATTCTAAATATTCCAGAGTCCTGTTCATCTTCTCATTATAGTCGTAGAGTTGTATTTCACAGTTTCAGGGTGATCAATATGTTGTATTACTGATATATGTTCAATCACTAATGTTTACAAAAAATACATTAGTTTCTCACTGAAAATGCCAGTAGGATAATTAATAAAACAGGATTTCTACAGCTTCAGTCAAATTAGATTCACTTTTTAAAACTTGTTATTGCCATTTGAAATTAAATTTAAAACCAACTTCACAGTAAAACTAATGGAGGGAAAAACAAAAACCACCACATCAAATCCACAGGGTTAGGGTCAATGTTTCCAGTGTGTAGTGCAGTCACAAAAAAACACACAAAAATACACAAAACAATCAAAATCACTGCAAAAAACCACACAAGACGACTACAGAAATAACCAGAAATCTATAAAACAGAAAAAATAAATAAATAAAAACCATTAAGAAAAACCTGTGTGTGGTGTGTGTGTGTGTGTGTGTGTGTGTGTGTGTGTGTGTGTGTGTGTGTGTGTGTGTGTGTGTGTGTGGTGTGTGTGTGTGTGTGTGTGTGTGTGTGTGTGTTGTCCTTTAGGATGTTTAAGGGAAAAATAAAAGGAAAACCTCCAATAGATGTATGTGTACAGCACACATACATTGTGTTTAATTACACATCAGGACAGACGACTACATCACTGTGGTATGTTAATGAGTACCGCTGATGTCACAGCGGGTGTTTCCTCCTTGTCACGTTGACGCGCTGCCATCCGGTCACACCCAGGATAAAGGACGAGGGTTTACGAGGAACCTTTGACGAACGAGTGCGTGTCTTCACTGCTTCCACTTCTGAAACTCGGAGGAGCCACTCACGTCAGTTATTCTCCGGCGCCGCCATCTTTGTTTTGGTCGGACGACGCATCAGCGCACACATTTTGCGTTGACGTATTTCTTGCGTCAATGTCATCGATAACGTCGATGCGTTGTCCCAGCCCTAATCTCTATGTATAGAGGGTTTTCACGGCGTATCATCAAACCATAAGTCACCATATTGGAGGTACTCAGCAGGTAAACAAAGCAGAAAAGGTTATTATAATATCATTATTACCGTGTTTTTGACTGTACCAATCAGTCAGACCGTGAAAAAACATTCAGAGTTTTACAAACTGTTAAAAGTTAGAAACAATCAGGGAGAACAATGTCAACAGTTATCAGAGGAAAGGAGGAGCTAATGATTAGCGAAGCTAAACCAGGATCTACGAGGCAAACATCTGGACAACATCTGAATGTGTTTCTTGTCAGGTTAGTGAATTGTTGATATCAGCAGCTCTGAACTCATTTTATAGTGTAATGATAATATAATTCATTATTGACTTAATATAATCACATTTAATAACCTGATACAGTAGCAACACAGATGTTAAAATGTAGAGCTGTATTTCTCATTGTATTCCAGGTCAAAGGTCAGACCTTTATCTAAAGGATGATCCAGATTGGGTTAAAACCAGGTAGTTGATCATATCAGGATACGTAATAGATGGAAAACTCATTGATCCAACTCGTATAGATCGGCACCACCAATAAACTCTACCTTTTCCAAGTCCTTCCCTGCATGTCTTTGCATCTAGAACGTATTTTCAGGAGCTTTTCTGTGGTTTTGGACATTTATCCATCGCAGTGTTTACCTCTGAGTGCCTCCAACATGGCCGTGCATCCGGGTTACGGCCCAGAACGTAACGGAGGTGAAAACCCTGGATTATTCAAATCAAAAGGAGTTAAGAACATTGTTACATCACCATCTGTGATTTGAGATTGTTGTTGTTGTTGTTTTAAATCGAGATTTGAACCAAATCGTTGGTTGAGTGTATCGTCCCACCCCTAATAACTGTAAATAAAATGTTCTGTTTGAATGAGAATGAAGAGATTTAAAAGGAGAACCTGGAGGTCCATCACCACCACTGAGATGTTTTCTGATGCTGTAGATATAGATACATATAGATGTAGACATATATAGAGATGCTGTATATAAATGTAGCTATAGATGTATATATAGATATAGATGTAGGAGAGGCTCCATCATCACTCACCTGTTTCTCCAGCATGATCATCCTCTCTGTTCCATGACCTTCATGTCAGACAGTCTGTAGTTTCTGTGGTTCCATGTGTTTATTTATTCCATCTATTCCACTGGTGATGGAGGTTCTAGTGATGGTTCTCTATCAATCCTCAGTAACGTGTGAGGGCTGCTCCGTTACATGACCATAGTCTGACACCGACATTAAAGGCACCAAAGCCCGTGTGAGAACAGCACAGGGCCGCTAACTAACCGAGCTAACCATGCTAACGGGCTAGCGTTAGCTGAATAAAAGCTCATTTATGTCCATCCATCGTCTCCTCTTTATCTCACAGTCACGACTAAACAAACACACTGTAAAACACTGTAAAAATGTCCTTTAAAAACATCATTACAGTGAAAAACGCTGAATCCGAGTGAAGGAGATGTGATGGATGCTGGGATGGATGCTGGGATGGATGGATGCTGCAGCTGGCGACAAGACGCTTCGTCTGGGAAAAAAATAAAGTCGTGGAAATAACGACGGACTGAAACGCAGCACGTAGATTGACGCAAAGACGTAGACTACGTCACAGGGTCCCCGCCATCAGGTGGCCACGCCCCCTCTCCTTACCCACTGTTCTGATCAACACAAGCTTTTTCAAATTAAAACACCACAAAAAAACTAGTAAAAAAAGAATATTTTATATATTTTTTAAACATGCCTTTTTTATGTAATAGTTCATCAGGAGATGCATTGATGACATTAAACTTACAAGTAACTTGTAATGTACATTTGTTGTTTTTTAGAATCAAGTAATCAGTAATGATGAGTAAGCAATTATTTATTTTATTATAAAGTTCAGATATATATATTGTATTGTTTTAGGGAAAATGTGTCATTTAAAAAACTTCTAAATCCATGGTGGCTTTACCGTAACTCCATTCAGATATAAGCTTGTTTATTTATTCAGATATAAGGTTGTTTATTTATTTATTCATTTATTCAGATAAAAGGTTGTTTATTTACTTAAAGTATCTGTTCTCATTCTGTTGGATCTAAGTCTACATTTGACACTGTAGATCATACAATTTAGTTACACAGATTGTAAACATGGGTTGGACTAAATGTTAAAGTAATGGTTTAAGTTCTACTTGGAGGATCAAAGTTATTTTGTAAACATTGTAAACTTTGAATCTGACAGATTACCAATGTCCTGTGGGGTTCCTCAGGGATCTGTTCTTGGACCTCTTCTGTTTAGCCTTTATATGCTTCCTTTAGGACACATTTTACACAACTGTAAGGTTGATTATCAGAGCTATGCAGATGACACACAACTATATCTATCACTGAACCCAGATGACCATGGTCCCATTGAGGTGTTGTGTGACTGCTTAGAAAAAGTAAACTGATGGATGAGTGAAAACTTCCTTCAACTAAACCATGACAAGATGGAGGTGATTGTCTTTGGTAACAATGAAAAGAGGACTGCTGTCAGCAAGTATCTGAGTCTGGATCTTTAGAAGATAAAGACCAAGTCAAAAACCTTGGTGTTCTTTTTTTTTTTTTTTCTACTTGTCTGCACATGCTGTCAAAGGTCAACACCACAGGAAGTGCAATCATTATGAGACAGCAATGCATATTTTGTTATTGCAATCAAATACATTGATTTATTTTATTGCTTAATTGTGACCATCACCAGCCCTCCCTAAAGAAGGGTAAGAAATATTTTATTATAGGGAGGATATAAAAAGGGAGAGCAGTGTTACACCTAAGTGGAGGGGGAAGGGGAGGGGAAAGGGAGCAGGGAGGAGAGACTCAAGGCAGGAAATAGAAAAGGTGTGGAAGAATAGACTGTTTTACAGTGAGGGTGAGATGTGAGGTTGTAGAATAAATTGTGCTTATTATGTTGTGTAATCCAGCCAGTATAGTGACAAGTGTGAAGCTTAGCTATAATGGTGGTGGCTGTGAACAGGGGGAATGAGTGAGTGGTAGTACCTAAAGCAGGTATTTGGGATTAACGTGTCTAAGGTTAAGCCCAGTATGAGTTTTATCCCACATCCCAAGGCGTGCCAGTGCATTGTAGACCAGTATATGTGCAAAAAAAAAAAAAATGCAACTGCAAACCCAGGAACTGCCCTGGGCCCACAGATGCAGCCAGGCCAGCAGAAAGAGCGGGGGCCAGGGAGCCCCAGGCCACCCCCCGCGGCCGAGCAACCCCCCAGATGCCCCCAAGATCCCAGGCCGAGAGGCAGCCACCGCCCCCCACACACACATCCGAGGAAGCCCCAAGCAGCCGAGCACCCAGCGCATTTATAAATGTATTTGTCGAGTTGATGGGGATAAAAAAATCAGAACCAACATAAAAACATGTCATTATCAAATGATCAAATAGTGAACATTGTGAATAATTGATCTAAAACATCAGGATAAAGACGTTTAATGAGACTATATGAGTTTATACAGTAGGTAAAAGCAACGCTGAAACTGGTTTTATTGTGAAAGGAGAAACTATGTAATAGGAAGTAATATTAGTAACTAACACTATTACTAACATGTAAACATTGGTCCAACAATAGAAATAGGACACGTTAGGGTAAGAGAGAGGAATCAATGTTTTAAACAGATATGAGCTGGTATAATTCATAACTAATCATCTAGTAAACATAGAAGCACCAAACACGTTTCCATAGGAGGTTTTTAGAAAGTCTACATAGTTGTGTAGACTGTGGTTGGTAGAGTCAGACTGGTCCAGTCTCTCCTTCACGTTACGCAGCTTCATCTGGAAATGACGCTCCATCTGAATATAAATATAAATATAAATATAAATATAAATATAAATCACACTGAGCTTCTGGAGACAATAGACATGTATACTGGACAACAATGTCAGTGAAACATTTTAGTGTTTTAATGATCTAAAACATTTTCTATGTACATTATGATCATTGCACAAGTTAGTTATTATAACGCCACTAACGTGTGCAGTTAATTATTAATACAGTGTGTCATTGTCATGTTGACTGTAGGAACGTCCACCACATTAGTTTAATAATAATTATTTATCTACTATAAACTGACTCCAAAGGTTTTTCAGATAAATTGACAGTACTTATAGTATATAGACAATATCATTTTTGATCATTTACTCAATTATAATAATAATTTACTTTAACCTGGTGTAACTAACACATGTGTAAACAGTATCTGAGGCTTTCTGAGCACAAGAAGAAGTTTGAGATCAACTCGTGAAAAATGGGAGCAAAACCTAAAGTGTTGCATTTTTATATTTCTTAGTGTAATTTGGTCGTGTTGTGATAATAATAAAATATAGACTTACTTCTTCCTTGCTTTGCTGTAGTCGACTCAGCTCAGTTTGGGCACTGATGACTTGTCTTTGTAAATCTAAAGCTTTGGATTGAGACGTTCTTTCTTTAGATAAAACCCTGTGGATTCTACCGTCCACCTGCACCACACACACCATAGATTATGAATTATTCATTTACATAACACACTCTGCTCCTGGTTGGTTTATTTAGTATGACAGTGTATTAGGGACACATTAAAATAAAAGAAATATGAGCACTGTGAGATTACAGTCAGAATATTGTGAGAATAAAGTCATATCTTAAACATTTTAATAAGTAATAACATAGCGCTCATAAAATTACAATTTCTCATAAAACTTCAACTTTAATCTCAAAATATTATTATTTTGAATCATTAAATTACAATTTTATTCTTGAAATATTACAACTTTAATCTCATAAAATTGTGATTTTCTTGATAAATTTATGATTTCATTAAAATATGACTTTAATCTCGAAACGTTACAACTTAAAATCTTGAAATATTACGACTTTAATCTCATAAAATTATGATTTTCTTAAATTACAACTCTATTCTCATAAAATTACAACTTTATTCTTGAATATTACAACTAATCTCATAGTTAATAATAATAATAATAACTAATACACCATCATAATTTAGTGCTTTTTTTGGAAGAGGTAAAAAAACCAGTAAATTATGAAGTCATATTTTTTGTGGTAAAGTGTAATAATGAATATGTGACCTGTCGTTGTGTGTCCTCCAGAGCTTGTTGTAGCTGTGCTGACAGGACACTGCACTCACGTGTCCTGTCGTTTATCTGCTGCTGAAGACGACACACACTGGATTCTTTCTCACACACAGTTTGAGATAAGTTCTCCACCTTCATTCCACCCAGTGTTCTATGATAAACAACACAACAGTCACATTAAACATGTTAGAGAACCTCTCTATGAAGCACTCTCACCTTTCTAAGTTGAAGATTTTCTCCTTTAGATATTTGTTCTCCATCTGCAGCTCAGAGGTTCTTCTGCTGAAACATCTCCAGCTCAGAGCCTTGTTGTTCCACCTGCACAAACACAGAGAGTTTGGTCCTACTACCGTGGGATTTATAAACAATCTGACCAATCACAGCGCACCAATAGTTAGGTGTTGAATTTAATCATTATCAACATGTCACACCCTCCTGTGTCTGAGGCCCCGCCCACTGAGGCCAAACAAGAAAGAATATTTTCCAAGTTGAAAATCATCACCTTCATATCTGAGGTGGAGCAAAACAAAGATGTTGTTTCTGAAGATGTGAAAAGTGGACTTAAAGGACCTCTTTTAAACTAAGCTCTGAAGGATCAGCTGCTGAGAAGGAGACATCTGCCCCCCTGTGGTGCACTGAAAACAACTACACAACAAAGATCCTGGAGACGTTTATATCAGCCTCAGTCCTCACGCTTTAGACAATAAATATCACATTAGAAGAATTCATGATAGAAAACTTTAAAAAAAAGCATGAATGAGGTCATGTTTCCTCTGTATTATGATGATATGACCTCATTATACAACACAGCATAGCAGTAATATTATAACATGTGACCCAGGACAGGGTGTGGTTTACTGTAGTTACTTTAGCTATAAGCACGTTATTATTATAGATTTATGGATGTACTATTACCACAAATAATGAGGGTTTGATAATAAGTAATGGTTTAGATACCTAGTTTACTGGTTTAGATACCTAGTTTAATGATTTAGATACCTAGTTTACTGGTTTAGATACCTAGTTTACTGGTTTAGATACCTAGTTTAATGGTTTAGATACCTAGTTTAATGATTTAGATACCTAGTTTAATGGTTTAGATACCTAGTTTACTGGTTTAGATACCTAGTTTAATGGTTTAGATACCTAGTTTAATGGTTTAGATACCTAGTTTAATGGTTTAGATACCTAGTTTACTGGTTTAGATACCTAGTTTAATGGTTTAGATACCTAGTTTAATGGTTTAGATACCTAGTTTACTGGTTTAGATACCTAGTTTAATGGTTTAGATACCTAGTTGTGTACCTTGTGTCTGACTACAGTCAGAGCAGCACAGCTCTCAGTGCTTCTCCTCTCATGGACTCTGGTTTTCTCCTGAGCTTCTCTGAGCTGCTCCTCTGTATGTTTCACTCTGTCAGGAAACACCTCCATCTCTCTGAGACGTTCCATCAGCTGCTCCTTCTCTCTCTGGAAACACACGTTCACCTCCTGACCTCCTTCTGAGTCTCCTCAGCTTTAGAAAGTTCTCCTCAGCCTCCAGACGGACCTGCTGCACCTGCACACATGGTGGAGGAGGAGCATCTGGATATGAAACGGTAACAATCCTAGCACACTAGTACGTTAGCACATACTGTATCTGATGTGCCTAACACAAACAACATCCATCACTAACTGAGTGCTTGTTTGTTTTTATTTAATTCAAATAAAATGTAAGTAATCGTCAAAACTAACAGAATTTTAACACTATATATAAAATATTTGAAGGTAAAGTAGAAGAAGATCCACAAGACCCTTATTTTACACCTCAATAAAAACATTTGGTTTAGGTTTCATTTATTCAGATAACTTTTTCAGAAAATTTACTTGATCTCCTGACACAGCTTCTACTGCCAACTGTGAGTCTTCCTCAGAGGCATCTGCTGATCACTTTCATGTGTCCTTAAGAGTTCTTTCTGGGCGTGGCCAGCCTGACAAAACCGTCGCATGATGTTCTCTGGTGAAGAGAGTCCCAGGTGTGGGAGCGTAAAAATGTTCCCTCATCCCTGTTAATGTTGAAGCTCCGCCTCCTGATCTCGATGACTTCTTTGATCTCAAAACATGTCAGGAGATCAAAGTCAATTTCCTGAAAAATGTTGTCTGAATAATGAAACCTTTATTATTTCAGAAAAGAAAAAAAGTCAAAATTAACTTGCTGGAAAAATTACTCAAATAAAATGTCCTTTGTTTATTAAAAATACTGAACACAATCTGAATTCCTAATGTGTCGTTTTAAAACAGAAACCTTTCAATTCTCAGATTAGAATTATTCTATGAAGAATTGAGCAAAGTTTTTCTGAGCTTTGCTTCTAAACTATATCCTGACATTACAAGTCTGACGTAGGGAACTAAATTATACATTTAATTGAAAACTCACTAATCTGATAAAGTTTATAACAGAAAATAAATTAAAAATGTATTAAAAAGCACATACATATTTGTGTGTTGTATTAATATAAATATCTTGTACAGTACCTTCCTCTTGTATTTTTCCACTTGGTTTTCATTTTTTTTGATAGATGACTTCAGCTGACCAGCTTCAAAGTGTAGTTCCCTGATCTGATCTTCACATGACGTCAGTTTACCTAAAAAACACGTTACAGTCAGCGACATTAAAATACATCTCCCTAAGGACTACGTTAATATCATTAAAAACAGGATCATTTCTAAAAACCAAACCAAATACACTGGAGCACTTTACACATGATAATTCATGATAAATACACACACATTATAAAACACGTGCAAATTGTGGATATATTTGTGAATATTTTTGTGTTTCCCACACAGCAAATAAACTCTTTCCAAGGAATCTCTTTGGGGACTTTCCATGTTGCTTCTCTCTTCTCCATGGACCTGATGATGCTCCTCCACAGCTGGAGCTGCAGTGTGACTATGAGTGACTACATTTGTGTGTTTGCATGAAACTGTATAGGTTGGTGGTTAATACATGTGTTGTGATGTCACTAAGGGAAAAGTACCTGGAGCTGTTGGTTTTCCAGTGTGATGGAGGTTTTTTCAGAGCTGAGATGTTGAAAGCTGTTCCTGAGCTGATCCTTTTCTATCCGACTCTTCTCCTCTGCTACCTGAAGCTGGGACTGCAGCTTAGTTTGTTCACTGGAACAGAAACAGGTCATTACAATTATTCAGTCACAAGTCACCACCATCATTAGACAGTTACTTTTTTAAACAAGTCTTTTTGTTCTTGTTTCACATGGAATATCAGATGAATAGTGAGCACTGGTTGTGAAGAGTGTGAGTTGCCAGGTTGGAAGAGAATAAGCAGCTACGGAGAGGGCTGTCAGTATCCTTCTTCTAGTTTCTAGGTTCCCAAAGTGAGGTATGGGTACCCCCAGGGGTACTCAAATTGCCTTAGGGGTTACGTGAAAAAAATAACTAAAAAACAGTGTGACAACATTAGAAACTACAATATAAATAGAGCAGCAGTCAGTGCGCTGACACGCTCTGGTGGCTACAGTTAGAGAGTAAATCACACACTGTTGAAGACACACAAAACTTTTGGGTGGGAGTCCTTCAACAGTCCATGATTTACTCGCTAACTACAGCCACCAGAGCGTGTCAGCTCACTGTTTAAGGGAGAGTAAAGGTCCCTTAGGAGAGCTGTTCTTCTCTGCTTCATTGTCTACTACCAAACCTCTGAGTTGGAACTGTCGCAGTTTTTATCCTCTTTCTGTAAACAAGAGGTTTACATCGACATCTTTAACTTTTCCTAGTTTTAGAGCAACCAAAATTAGCACAAGTTGTTATTGTGGCTGAAAAAGCTGCTAAATGATCTAAAACTGTTAAATGATCTAAAACTGTTAAATGATCTAAAACTGTTAAATGATCTAAATGAATGTTTTACTCTAATAGAAAACAATGAGATGTTTACAGGCAGTGGGGCCGTGTGACATCATCAATCACATGATTTCAAGATGGAGGAACACAGGCTCTCACACTGTAAAGTAGTCCTATTTTTAAAATGTAATGAAATGAATATGATGAATAATAATGTGTTTTATTAGACATAGATCTACTAATAAGGACATTTAGAGATTTTAGGACACATTTATAAAAACAGTGTATCAAACGTGTGTGTGTGTGTGTGTGTGTGTGTGGTGTGTGTGTGTGTGTGGTGTGTGTGTTGTGTGTGACCTGCTGAGAACAGAGATCTGTTCTTCCAGATGTTTCTTAGCTGTTTGCTCCTTAGAGAGACGATGATACCAGTCACCAGATGTGGACACAGCTTCAGACAGCTGAGAAACACACACAGAGAACTACACACTCACACTGTAGTCACAGTGGGTTTATTAAGAAGTTGATTAGTCCATGGATGGCTAATCTCTCCTTTCATTATCACATTTATATTATGAATAAAGTTAGAGATCCAGTAATAACAACAATCAGTGCTGAACACTACCATCTCCTGAGCAGTCAGTGCTTGCTGG
>NC_041052.1:42973674-42975876 GCF_900634775.1 Gouania willdenowi
CTAAACTAAGTAACTAAACTATTTAGTAATGTTTACTAAGTAATCACAGTGTGTGTGATTTTCAAACCTTTTCTGAGTCCAAATGCTGAGCGAGCTGTAAAATCTCTCTCTCTTTGTGTGATAGTTTGACTGAGAGTCTCTGAAACACATATAAAATAATAAATAATAATAATAAAAGCTAAATATCATAATAAGTGGTAAGTTAACTACTTACATTATTCTCCACTTTACTGTTGGCCAACCTGGTGTTTAAATCTTCTTCCAGTGATCCTCTCTAAGGAAACAACAGTAGAAGTCGTTATTAACACTCACTGACTGACTATGTTGAACCCATGTGTAGCACCAGCCTTTCTAAGGAGCTCTCCAAGGTGGACATTAGTGTTATCAAACATGGCTATCTTCTCCATTAGCAGCTCCTGCTGTCGTTTCAGTGAAGCTGGCAGACACTTGTCCTGAAAGAGTGAATAAAAGCACTTTTATAAGACTGACAGTCATCAGATATTCTGTTTCTAATCTTAGATTTTATAAAAACATACCTTTGGAACACTGTTGATAGTCTCATTGAGAGTTATCAATTGATTAGCTATAGCTATGCCATCAATTTCTGCCTCAACTAGTGCTCTGAGAAGATCCTCTCTATGTTCACACTCAGAGGTCCACCTTTAAAACAAACATCAGCAGCAGGACAATGAACAAAGCCTCATTAACTAGAGGTGGAGGATGTGAATCTAGTATTTATATCTATATTTATATTTCTCCAGCTAATGTTGTAACATCCTTTTCACATTAATATGTAATTACAGAACCCTAAGCAGGCCAGATACCAGAGTTGGGCTCAATTACATTTATGGTGAACGTCATTTTTTCAATTACAAATAACATTCTAATTATTATTTTCCCCCTAAAAGTCAATTACAATTATGTTTCAATTCAAGTTCAATTAAAATTATTTACAATTACAGCCTTTAATAAATAACCTTATTAAATGTAACTTTCCTCTTGTGTTAGCTTTCTGTTAGCATCTCTAATGCTAACGGGTCAGTTTGACCCATGTCTATAATCAGCTGTAAAATACATTAATAAATATTATCTATCATCTAATTAATTTATCATCTATTGATTACCGTGTTAGGATTCCTAATCAATATATTGGTATTAATATTTATGATGTGGATGTCTGAGTATTTTTACTGTCACTATAAACATAGATTTATATTATTATTAAATGCTAAAAATGATCCTGAAGAGAAATAACAGGTAGTGGGAAAATATTGATCAGAATCATATTTTAATAATTATTAAGTACGTATGTGTGAGACATAGAACTGTAACATGGTTCCCCAGGTTTGCATTTAATTAAATTGTAATTGACAGTTTGTAGATAATTTCCATAACAACTACAATTACAAAGTAAATTATCTGAACTCAATTATGATTATATTATGATTACAGCAACTACTGATTTTTTCGATTAAGATTACAGTTATATTTACGTCATAATTGTAATTAATTACCAATTATCTGATTGCAATTGTAACTGAGGCCAGACTTCCGGTGGCGTGCTGCATGGTATGACGGTATTAGCCTTAAATTCACCTTCATTCAAGAACCTTTATCATTCAATTTGACCATAAACTGATGCAATAATGAACGGGGACAAAAACAAGAAAGAGGACATGGGTTGAAAACAAGTCGCTGCTGGAGAAGCTTCAACCATACAAGATGGAGGACAAAGAAAGAGCAAAACTCTGGACTCAATCCGTAAAGTTGTGAGTGAAGCCGTGTCCACAGGGATGGAAAAAGATCTTAGTGATTTCATGAAACAGATGGATGAGTTCACGTTGGAAATAAACTGTAAAATACAAGATGTAACAAGTCAGATGGAGGAAAACATGGCTGACATGGGATTCTTCAGAATCAGAGTGCACTACATGATAAAGTGTCGGACTGGGAGGGGCTCTCCAGGTGTAATAATATCAGGATCTACGGCGTCCCGGAGGATGCAGAGGGCAACTCCGCTGTGTCGTTCATTGAAAAACTGATAAAGTCAGAGCTGGGAGCGAATATTACCGAGGATGGTGATTTGGGGATTGAGCGTGCTCACCGCTCCCTGACACCAAGACCACCTGGAAGCGCCCCACTACGCTCCATGGTGATCTGGTTCCTCAAGTTCTCAGTTAAAGAAAAGATTCTCCATATCGA